>NC_143561.1:57820769-57974615 GCF_054136105.1 Typopeltis vanoorti
CCTTGCTATAATTTTATTAATAAGCTGGTTGCTCATTCAGCAGGATTATTTCAGAATCTGTATCAGGATTCAGATTGTAATGGGTCAGACAATTAAATGCACTCCAAAGGTAAGTCAGTCATGATCAGAAACTTCACATATGCTAAAATTGTTGGATGATGAGACCTATATGGGTTTGTGCCACTGTATCAGCATAAGTGGATTTCTTCAGGACAGGTGTTGTAGCTAGTTTCCTCTTTGTATCCTGATATGAGATATTTTGTTCAGTTTTCATCTCTTGTAGTTTTCATTTCTTTTGCATATTTCCCCAGCATGAGAGTAGATTAAATGGTCTCCCCTTACAGTTGCACATGTCTGTGCAATTTTTACTACCAATATCAGGTGCAGATGATATAGCCAAGACAGGCAGTTTGGGTTAAGTTTACATTCCTGACATTTAAAGGCATGTGGATTAGGGATGTAGATCAATAGGACAGTGAAGGTATCCTGCTTTTACCAATGTTAGAAGTGTTTAGGTGTCAAAAGCAAGGATGATATTCCTGGTCAGAACCAGATGCTCATTCCTATATATAAAGAAAAACCAAATGCCTGTCACTGCACTTTGAACATATTTCATCATGATATTCCATTCTAATGGAATAGTTGCGCATTTTGAGGATATATCACAGTCTTTCACTGATATTACTCAGCATTTTTTCTGAATATGATCTTTCAATAAGGATATCACCAGAATGTTAAAATGTCAAATATTGTTGGGCCTTGGGACCCCATCTCTGCATAATTGGGAAGGAAACTTACTGAACATCATTACTCTTGCAGGCAATCCTAAAAGCTGATTGATTCTGGCCAAGTATTGAGGATTGCCTAATTTCTACATGCCTATTGCCTACATGTCACTTTTTAGACTAGGAAAGTGACAGTCATGGTGATGAAGGCAAAATTAGATTATGAAAAGTAAAAGGGAAAATTATTACAGAAGCAGAACCCTAGTTAACACATAAGGCAGGAAAGTATCAGATGATTTAGAAATAGCTAACAAGTTAAGTGGTCATTTTATTAAAGTATGCTACCTTTGATTTTATTAATGCTTGGAAAAAAAAAAAAAAAAAAAAAAACAGACATGTAAGGGAAAGAGATTAGATTTATTAAAATCTCCTATATATTTTGCTCACCATACACCATGATGCTCATGTTACAGTGAGCGAAATATACAGGTGATTTTAATAAATTCTAATTTCCCTTATTATTATTATTAAGAGACCTCTAGGGAGTCAGGGACACATCGAGGGAGGTCACACAACAGGTACCAGCTATCATATTTGTTCCTGAATTCATTCACACTGCAATTGATTCCAGTCATGCAGCACTGTATGAGAGAAAAATCTAATCCTCACCCCTTCTTAGTGGCATTCAATCTTAGCTTAGAAGGATGCCCTCTTGTCCTTCCCTTCCCTCCATAAAATGAAAAATTCCATGAATTGAAATCCTGTATGAGTCTTTCAGAAGTCTAAGTCTTAATCATATCATCCCTCTTTTACCTGTTTGCTAGTGTGAGGGGTCTACAAATTCTTAATCTGCTTCATAATCAGTGTTCCACAATGCTGATATCATTTCTAAGACTCTCCTTTGCACTTTCTCCACTGTATCAGACTCACCACAGAAACCAGACATGCACGCAGGTCTGAAAAACAGCACAATAGTCCGAGCTCTTATCAAGAACTTGTAAAGAGGCAAAATGATTTCCTTATCTTTATATGTCAAGATTCATTTTAGCATTGCCATTATTCTCGGAGTTGTATTTACAGTTTTTGCTATATGATTCTTGAATTTCAACCTCCTGTCTACTAAAACTCCAAGCCTTATCAGTTTCCCCTAGCATAATCCTACCAACGTAATACAACATTTGATATCTAATCATCCCAACCTTACATTTATTTAGATTGAAATGACAGCCATTTCACATGACCAGAATTCCAGTCTATTCCAATCATTCTGCAAGTACTGCATATCAATGGCACTCCTGATCACCCTATCTATCTTTGCATCAACAGCAAATACCTGTATGTCACATGTCAAATCCTTCCCAATGTCATTAAGGTACAGATTGAATGACAATGGACCAAGGACTGATCCTTGGGGCACTCCACTGGTTACCATGAATCTTGCAGATTCATATCCCCCATATACAACTTTTTCACATCTGTCACTCAGAGACATCTTATATATACCAATAGTTTATAATCCGATTCCATATTTGCCAACTTATGTAACAGTTTTCCATGCTGTATTCTGTCAAAAGCCTTAGCAAACTCCAAAGTATCATGGTGTATCCATTCCCCTTCTCTAGTTCAATGGTAAACATTATTAATTATAAAATGAGAGTAAGTTGCCTAAAACATGACCTTCCCTTAGTAAACCATGCTGTTCATTGCAAAGTAGAAATATGCTGTCAACCCATTTCTGGATGCAAGCTCTAACCAATTTTTATAAAATCTTCACCACCACTCCCGAGAAATCGATCGTCAATAGTTGGATAGATCGGTCTTTGAACTACCCTTGTGCAATGGAATTACCATACATTCTTTCCATTCCTGTGGAATTTTCCCTGTTCTGAAACCTATATTAAACAGCCTGGTCAAAGGAATAGCCAGTTCAGCCAAACACTTTTAGCACAAATGCTGATATCCCATCAGTCCCTGTTGCTGAATACTTATTCAGTTTGTGCAACAGCTCTAATACCTCCCCTCATATACCTATTTCTTCATCTCCAATTGAAGAGGTAACAGAGAACTCAATGTTGCATACACCAGATTGATAGCTTTTAGCAAAATAGACACTCATTAGTTGAATGACTTCTTCTGCATCTGTCACCTTCACGCCATCTGCATTTAGAAGAGTTATTATTTCATATTATCTTTCTTTTACTTGCAGCATATCGAAAGAAATCTTGTGGGTTGTCATTAGCTTGCAAAGCCAGTTTCTTTTCATACTCAGCTTTCCGTACAACAGTTGTGACTTTTCTTGCCTGCTGCCTATAATTTTCATAACAGACACCAACCTTATACAAACAGTATTTCTTCTACATCATCATTTTCTTGCAAATTTCTTGGTTAATAAGATTACACATGCAAATGACTCCTACCCTATTTATTATAGAATACAATAAATAGGGTATTTATATAATAAATACCCTATTAAATGCACTGTCAGTATTCTTCCCATCCAGCAACCGATACCATTGCACTGAACTAAGTATACTCATCAATTTGTCATAATTCCTGCTTTGTAGTTCAGCATGTAACCTTTTCTGAATGGAACATTCATAAACTTCCCAAGTGAGTACCACATGATCATTATCACAATCTGAAGGCAGAATAGTTTCTTTAACTAAAATACCCTCTGACACTATAATAAAATCTAACACTCTTTGACCTTGAGTTCCTTCTGTCACATGCTGCTTGAGGAAGTTCTCTTCAACAGTTCAATAAATTCAGTTTCATTCTTTTCAAAAGATTTCACTGCTATCTAATCAATATTTGGATAATTAAATCCTCCCATTATAGGCTGACCATATGTAGCGTTTTTTCCCCCCATATTTCCTGACTGTCCCATCATTTTAATAAAAATGTCAATTTTTTCCCGTTTTTAATGACTATACATATATTTTATTATTGGTTAATCATTATTATTCATAACTTATAATTGTATATCAGTATTTGGATACCAGTAATTTGTATAACCACGGGTTCTCATTTTTCGATAATATCGATATCTGCTGTGATTTATTCAGAGAAAATAAAAAATACATGTTAGCACCACTTGTATGTCTCAGGCGTGGCATCTATTCTGCTGTAGCAGTAGTTTTTGTTTTGCCTGTATGCTAACTGGTGGCCTTGTTATTCAATGCTGGTGGTTTAAATTTCATATTTTTTAAAGTTTAAGTCTTATTTCTTAAAGCTTTAAGTCTATCCTTGCAATGTCAAAGAGGCGAAAATGCAGTTTTAATGACAATCTCCAGAAAGAATTCAAATTTATTAAACTGGACAAGCTGTGTAGTGATTGAACAAATATGTTGGCATACCAACATTGTAATGTCCACTTTTCCGTTGCTTGTGGAGGTAGAAGCACATCGACCAACATCTACGTAGCGAGAAACATAAGGATGCTGAAAAGAAACTGGCTTTAGTTAAACACATCAGCGCATTTATGGAGACATGATGGCGATAGTGAAAGTGATAAAATTGCAGCAAGTGAACTCTTGTTGCTTATCATACCGTGTGTCATGGCCAAAGTTTTCGCACAATGACTGTTGACATTGATAAATAAAATTTATAAACCTAAATTTTCTTCAGCATGTACCAAATCAGAAGCAATAACTACCAACGTTTTATCAAAATACATATTGGACAAAGTAATAGAGGATTTGAATAAAACAAAAAGGATTACAGTCAGTTTAGATGCATCAAACAAAAAAGGCATCTAATTTTTTCCAATTGTTGTGCAGTACTTTTTGCAAATTGTGGTGTTCAAGACAAAATTATAGACCTTATTTCCTTACCTGGTGAAACATCTGACCTACAGTGTGCTATGTTGAAGGAAGTAAGTGACAAATTTGCCTTGCAAACAAAATTGTTGCTTGGTGTGCAGATAATGTGAACACCAATTTTGGTGGTTGCAAAACACTTGGAAACATCTTGAAACTGAACTGAAGAGGCAGATTATAGGTATTGAAGGGCACGCATTATACACAAATGTCTCTAGTGTGCTGTAGACTGTTTATCAATTGATATTGAATGTTTTGCAGTGAAAGTATACAAATATTTCAATATATACACAGCTCAGAGTTGAAGAACTGAAAAACTTTTGTGACTTTGCAGGAAACAATTACGCAAAATTGTTAGAGCATGGAACTACAAGATTTTTGTCGTTGGGTCAATCAATTGACAGAATAATAAGTGTTTCATTAACTTCGTTTTTATTTTCTTTCTCCTGTTATGTTGCAAAAGTTGTTTGAAGATCCCTATTTGAAATTGTGGGTGTCATTTACAAGAGATCTGCAAGTGTATTTTCCAAACATACATTAGCTTAAAACTGAGTTTTTTTCTGTTTGTTTATTAGTTGACCATAATTAATAAAAGATTTACATATACACAAATTGTCAACAAGTTTCACCAGCTTTTCTGTCTGGCTTCTTCAGGACAAGTATGACAGTACAATAACATTTACTGAGTGCACTGTATAGTTTTTAGCGAAATGAAATTCTGGTAAGCTGAGTGAATTTATTAGGCTTTTCCAGATGTCTTTCAGAATCATTTCTTGATTTCTGTTTAGATTTTCTCCCGAACGGAGTAACAACTGCAGCTTCTTTGAAGTTTCTACATAGAAAATCTTCTTCTAACAGCTCCATGCCTTATAAGGCATGGAGCTGTTATCCCAATCGATGGTGTGGTTAGAGATCGAGAAGTGATGGGCTAATCCTGACGTGTCTGTTCTGTTGTTGTTCACGTCCCCTATATATTATTTTTTCGAATTTCTAGGCTTCTTGATGTTTGGCCTATGTAATTTTAATCCACACGGACATGGGATGTCGTATACACCTGCATATTTGAAGACATTAATGTCCTTAGGAGATCTTAAAATGTGGCGTATAGCTTTGATAGATTTGGGAGCAACTATGACGTTGAAAGACCTCACGAGTTTGGCTATTTTTGTTGAAACTGAGCCTGCATAAGGGATGACGACATGTATCCTGACAGGAGGTTGTTGCTGTGGAGGGTTCCTATGAAGAATCCTTTTGATTATATTTTTTGAGTAACTGTTGTTTACTAGTGTTTGAGGTATGAGAGTGAGTTCATCAAGGAGATCTTTTTCTTCTGAGATAATATTGGTCGCTCTATTTTTAAGCAAATTAAATTATGTATTCTGAATTTTTGCGCAATATGGAGAGACGATTTGAAGTGCAGGTAATGTCCAGTGTCTGTAGGTTTTTGATAGATTGTGAGCTGGATTTGTCCATTCTCATCATCATCATCAAATTCCTGACATGTACCCTAAATGGGTGTACAGGATATGATAGTACTACATGAAAAATTTACATCATTACTAACTTCCTATCTACAATTTTCCTCCAAATCAGCCTGTTACTTGTCAAGACTTCAACATTATCTGATCTTATCGTCTAAGGCACTTTGTACCATATCAATCCACCTATATCTTGGTCTTCCTCTGGGTCGTTTTGCTGCCAACCTGGCAGAGAACACTTGTTTTGCTAATCTTTCCTTGCCCATTCCATTTAAGTGACCATACCACATGAGATTAGCTCTGCTAATGCATTCCTGAATGCTGACAATGTCAAGTTCTTTCCTAATATCCTCATTTTTAATGCGATATTGTCATTGATGCCATCTGTTTATGCCTCTAATCTTTCTCAGGACTCTCATATCTGCAGTCTCTATCTTTGGTCAAGTGTTTTACTTCTGACCCAGCTCTAAGATCCATAAGTCAAAACTGGTTTGAACACTGTCTTGTATACAGCTAATTTAGTGTTCCAACTAATTTCTCTCTTATTCCATATGAATTTATTCAATCGACTCCCTACCAGCTTTGTTGATTCTGTTGTCTATTTCCATATTTAATTTACCATCTTCAATAAAAATTGTACCTAAGTAGTTGAAATGTTTTACTTGTTCCAAAGGTTCTCCATTCACAATGCAGTTGACATTTTCAACGATACTACCTATTTTCATTGTCTTTGTCTTTTTGTTGCTGACCTTCATACCATACCTATTACAATAGTTATTCAATTTAGTCAGGGTATCTTGCAAACTTGTAGCAGATTTATTTAGAAATTTGTCCATTCTCTTGTTTCTTTATTAGTGTATCTAGAAAAGGCAATTGTTTATTCTTTTCTAGCTCAAACGTGAACTTTATTTTTTGGTTGAAGGAATTTATTTTTGTAAGGAAATTAAATAAGGTATTTTCTGTCTTTCCAAATAATGAAAACATTTACTTATCTCCACCAAACCAATGGCTTTGGATTTACTTTGGAAAGGATGTCAGCTTCTAGTTTTTCCATGAACAGATCAGCACAGGTAGGTCCCATGGCTAAGCCATCAAGTTGTTCATAAATTGTATTGTTCACTTTGAAATAATTTGATTTGAGGCAATGGCAAAAAAGTTAAGCTGTGTCATGTGGATAGAGATTTTCTATGATCTTGATAACTTCTTCAACAGGCACGTTGGTGAATAACAAAACCACGTCTAAGCTTTGCAAGTATATCTGTTTTTAAGATTGTGATGCCTTTTAATTTTTCAGTGAAATGCTTAGAATTCTTCATGAAGGAATCCGATTTTTTTTATATTATCTTTCAAAAGACCGGCTAGATATTTAGCTAGTAGATATGTAGGAGAATTTCTGCCATCGATGAGCGGGCGGAGCAGAACTCCAATTTTGTGCACCATATAAGCGTGGCGTCAGTAGGTATAGAGATTTCAGACTTCGTTGCAAGTCCGAAGGCAACCTAGTCATATTCCGTATTAGGACATTAGTCTCTTTTTGATTTTTTATAGTTGGATCGACATCTAATATGCAATAGGAAAAGAATAATCAATTGCCTTTTCTAGATACACTAATACAGAAACAAGAGAATGGACAAATCCAGCTCACAATCTATTGAAAACCAACAGACACTGGACATTACCTGCACTTCAAATCCTCTCACCATATTGTGCAAAAACTCAGAATACGTATTCTTAAAAATAGAGCAACCAATATTATCTCAGAAGAAAAAGATCTCCTTGATGAACTCACTCTCATATCTCAAACCCTAGTAAACAACGGTTACCCAAAAAAATATAATCTAAAGGATTCTTCATAGAACCCTCCACAGCAACAACCTCCTGTCATGCAATACACATCATCACCCCTTATGCAGGCTCAGTTTCAATAGCCAAACTCATGAGGTCTTTCAAACCTGTCAAAACTATACACCACATTTTAAGATCTCCTAAGGACATTAATGCCTTCTTCAAATACACAGGTGTATATCAACATCCCATGTTCCCGTGGATTAAATTACATAGGCCAAACATCAAGAACCTAGAAATTCGAAAAAAAGAACATATAGGGGACGTGAACAACAACAGAACAGATACATCAGGATTAGCCCATCACTTATCGATCTCTAACCATACCATCGATTGGGATAACAGCTCCATGCCTTATGAAGAAGAAGATTTTCGATGTAGAAACTTCAAAGAAGCCGCAGTTATACTCCGTTCAGGAGAAAAATCTAAACAGAAATCAAGAAATGATTCTGAAAGACATCTGGAAAAGCCTAATAAATTCACTTTGCTTACAGAATTTAATTTTGCTAAAAACTATACAACACGCTCAATAAACAATGACAGACACCACGCCCCATGACTGTGTTACTCCATTCGTGTTCTTTTTTACTAGTAAACATTATTGTACCTTCATACTTGTCCTGAAGAAGTCAGACAGAATAGCTGGTGAAACTTGACAATTTGTGTATATCTTTTATTAATTATGGTCAACTAATAAATCAAAAGAAAAAAAGCAACTCAGCTTTAATGTTAAGTGACCAAATACAAAACAATATACATTAGCTTAATTGAAAAAGATAATATTTCAGCTACAGAAGTAACCATGAACATTGAAAATCTTGTAAACAATTTAGATTCCAGAAAAAGTGAAGTGTTTGTAACTACTGATGTCAAAAAACAACTGAAAATGTTAGCCTCATTAATTTCTCTTGAATCTACTAAGTTTTTTGAAGTAGTTGAGAATTTCTCTGAAACCAGCTTAGAATATGTCAACAAGTGGAACTGCAGTTTAGGAAACACTGAGAAGTTCAAGTGGATGCTACTAATAGACACCTGAATGGAAATAAATACAAGACAGCCTGAATGAGGAACTCATTACATGCACAGAAACAGAAGAAACTCGTGTATTCAATCAGTGGACCCTCATAACTCTAATTGTGAGGCAGTTAGATACATGGAATATCTGATAGATGGGTACAGATTTTTTCTAAAATGAGCGAAAAATGCTTAGACTTTCAAGACTTTGTAAAATTTTAGAGTTTATTCTTTGTCTTCCAGGAAGTACAGCACCTGTTGAGACAATATTTTCTGAAAGGAGAAATCTAGATTAAGTGTTGAGACAATGAGGTTATGTTAGTTAAGACAACATTGTGTCATGGAGTGTGAGAAGTTTTATGATAAGGTGTTGAAAGACTAAAATTTGGTGTGTAAGATCACTTCATCAGAGAAATATTCAAGGTATGATTGTTGTGAATCTACCTAAATTTCGTATGGGTTCTGTCACTGAAGAATAATGGTAAGCTCAATATGTGTATGTAACAAAACCTTTTTTATCATCTTACTTTTTGATGAATACAGAATATTACATAACCCCTGTCCCATTCTTGCCATCCCAACGTTCTGTTTTTGTCTCAATGAAATATGGTCAGCATATCCCATTATGATTACTCTTTTCTATTGTCTCTATTTGTTGATTAATTTCTTCATCACTTGCAACTGATACACCAGGTCTGAAACAACACCTCACTATGTATTTGATCTTGTTGGATTTCACCTAACAGATGAAATACTGTTACTAGAGGTACAATCACAAGTCATCCAATATCATTAGCAGCACATCCCCTCCTCTCCTATTCTCTCTATCCTACCTAAAAATACTGTAGTCTTTATGTTCAATACCAGTTAGTATTGAGTATAAAGTTCTGATAGCCAGGTCTCACTAATGCCTACAATCTGAGATTCCCAACATATTGACCAAGGCAACAAACTGTACTCTTTTGTTTCTGATGCTCTTAGCATTCACACATAGACACAATTTACCTGCATATTCTTTTGCATGCTCTTGTATTGGGGTAGTTGAGAATTTCTCTGAAACCAGCTTAGAATATGTCAACAAGTGGAAGTGTAGTTTAGAAAACACTGAGAAGTTCAAGTGGGTGCTACTAAGAAAGACACTGGTGTGACACAATTGGACAACTTGCACATTTCTGTTCTTCTCTAGTGCCTTGTATATGCAGACATTTGTGCACGCTTGATGGGTCCGAACCAGATGAACACAAACTCAAAATCATTTCCATGATAATACCCATTCTGGTCATTAACACAGTTATGTAACATTGTTGCTATTACACACATATTTTCACCATTCCTCCTATATAATTTACTTTCCGTGACTCTCTCTGTTAGGTCTCATACTAGTTGTTAGTTTTTCAAGACTCCTGATACCAAACATATCCCAGCGTAGGCCATCCCTCTTATACAAATCCAATCTTTCTTCACTTCATACATCTATTCCTTCTACACAGCCTACCCATTGATTCATTTGAAATCATTAGTCCTTAATTATTTATCATATTGAGGTAATATACCAACTATTTTCAAGGAACACGGAACATGTAAGATTGGATATCAGGAGGTTGTTGAGAAGGATAAAAGATAATAGTATGATAGGAATGGGACAGTGATGAAATGAGGCAGAGAGCAAAGATTGTGAACGACATGATAGCAGAAAAGTTTGAGGAGAAAGGAGTGTGGTTTGTTAATGTGTGGAGTGAGTCTGAAGGAAGAATTGAACTGTATAAGAGTGATGGACTGCATTTGAATGGTTTTGCTGTAGGTCATTTGGAGAGATTGCTGGAAGGAAGGAAATGAGTGCAGAGAATGAATCTGATCAAGTAAGAAGCAAATAGAAAGAGGGGAAGAGTAAGAAAGGAGAGATTGAAATGGTGGTTATGAATGAAGCAGTGAATAGCATGAGTATAGAGAATGAGAGAACAAGAGTGCAAGTCAGGGTGGACAGGGGGAACACCACGTGAGAAAGGTTGATGCTCAAAGAGGATGCGAATGCATGTGTAGAAACGGAGGGGGATGACCTGGGATCAAGGGAAAAAATTGGATTTAAAGAAAGTTCTAAGATAAATAAGGAGGAAAAGAAATGGCTCAAGTATGAAGAAGTTACATCTAATAAATGGTGTCAGTGAAACTTGCTATAGATCCAGGAATGAACTGTTATGTTTGTATACAAATGCTAGAAGCATCAGAAATGAAAATGGATTGTTGCATTAATTGGAATAAGTGAGACATGGTTGGATGAGAATGGCATCTTGACAGGAATAGAGATGGAAAGGTATGATGTGTTTCATGAAAATAGAAATGGTAAAAAGGGAGGGGGAGTGCTACTGATGATAAAGAGTTACATCAATACAAGGTAGAGATGCAAGAGAGAAATAGTGCTAGTGGATTTGAGGAAGTATGGTGTGAGATAGAGGTGAATAGAATGAAATGCTTAGTCGTCGGATGTTGTTATAGACCTGGTAAAGTGGATGGTAGTGACCATGAAATGTATAATGAAATTAGCAAAGGATGATCATTATGAGAGCTTTTAATTATGGCATTATAGACTGGGATGATGAGATAGGAACTGGAAGTAAAGAAAATGAATTTCTTTGGGGATAACTACCTCAGGCAGCATGTAATAGAGGGCACATGAGGACTGAGAGTCTTAGATTTTATCATCTCACCAGAGAATGTTATTATAAATGAGATGTCATATCATATTACATCTGCATCTGCACTCAGGAATCAATCTAATTTAAACAAATACGGTTGCATTTAACTTCCCAAAATTTGGGAAACTTTAATTATCAGAGATCCATCTTTACATCCCAGGCCACCTCCAAATGCCCATAGAGGGTGCACTACCTAGATAGGACTTTAGTTTCACTTTGTATTGTATTTGTGTGTGTTGTTACAAAAAGTTTTTGTAACTCCCGAAGATGTCTCTGTGACGGAGACGAAATATTGGAAGTATTAAAATTAGTTTTAATCCTTTCTCAGTGTTATTAATATTCCATTAAACCTCTAACATGAATTCTTCACAGCACTTAAGCCTCAATACACGTAGTCACCCTCCAGTTAGCGAGAATGACCATGAAGTGATTACCTGGGTGGTTGCCAGCAGTGTGAGGAAAGGGTATATATGCGGAACTACAAGGCTGGCAATTATGAGCTCAGGAGAGAGCTTGGAAGTGTAGCATGAAATGAGGAATTGGTAAGAAAGGAGATCAATGCAGCTTGGTAGGTGTGAAATGGATGAATGAAGAGATTAAGCATGCAATACAAAGGAAAAAGACATTATGGAGGCAGTGAGAAGAAAAAGAAATGGCTGAAGTAAAGAATGGAGTGGAATCAATTTCACGAGGATTGCAATAAACAGGCAAGGAGGGTGAATTGGTTGGTAAAGATAGCAAAAGTGAAGTATGAGCAATAGTTAGTCAATGAAGTCAAAAGCAATCCTAGGGAGTTCTTGCGATATATTGCACAAAAAGAGGAAAGACGACATTTGATTGGAGAAAATGGTATAAGAACAACTGCTGCAGAGGGTATAATCTTTCATTCTTGTGAATGTGACATCATGGAGAGTTTGAGAACAGTTGATGAGGAGGAAAGACTGTAAATGAGTAAGAGATATGGGGAACTGAGCAAACTTAATGTTAATAAAGTTGTGGGACTTGATAATATATATAGCCACGTATTTTGAAGGAATGTGCCAGGGAATTGACATCTGCCTTGACATATTTGTTTAATATGAGTCTTACACTGGATCAAGTTCCCAAGGAGTGGAAGGAAAGACTGTGCCGCTTCATAAGGGAGGTGACAGAACACAAGCTTAAAATTAAAGGCCTATCTGTATGTTAGTTGTTGTGGATCAAGTGTTGGAGAGGTTGGAAGAGCCAGAATCAGGTTGACAACAATGGTATTATCTTTGACGGACAACATGGATTTGCTAAAGGGAGGTCATGTTTTAATAATCTACTTACTTATTACAATAAGGTGATGGCTTCCTTGGACAGAGAAGAGGGATATACAGAAGTATACTTAGATTTTGCAAAGGCTTTTGATAGATTACTGCATGATAAGTAGATAGTCAAACTAGAGTGGATGAGGTTGGATATTAGCTTAGTGCATTAGATCAGAGACTGGCTATCTGATAGGTATTAGCAAATTGTGTAGGGGGAGCAGTATCATGGAAGAGGAAAGTTCCTAGTGGTGTGCCTCATGGATCTGTTTTAGGACCACTGCTGTTTAACCTGTATGTTAATGATATTGGGGAAGATTTGAATTTGGACATAGTTGTTTGCAGATGATGTCTTACAAAGAAGACTTAAATAGACCAAATGAATGGGCATGCCAGTTCAATGTTGCAAAATGTACGGTTTTAAAATTTAGGAAACAAAGGTGTAGAATTTACGCTTGTTGGGGAAATATTGTTGGAAATGAAGGAAATAAGAGATCTTGGGGTAATGGTGGATAAGGATCTAAAATTTTAGAGGACACATTGCCAAAATTGTGAGGACAACACAATAAATTCCAGGAATGATGCAGACTTGTTCCACTGCATAAGGCTATTCATGGACTACTGTGCACAGATTTGGTCACCTGGTTTTCAAAAGGAAAAAAATGTTGGAAAGGGTCTAGAGGTGGCTGACTAAGGTAGTTTCTGATCTCTGGAGTGTTGAATATGAGGTAAGGTTGAGAAGATGGGTGATACGAGAGACATACAAGTTTGTAAGGGGTTGTTATAGGATCAATGTTGAAGAGGTCATCCCTGTAAGCTACATAGGGAGGGTATAAACAAGGGAGTGAGAAACAAGTTTTTTTTGTATGCAGAGTTGTGAATGATTGGAATTCCTTTTCCTGAGAGTGTGGTGTCTGCAGAGAATTTGTGTTTAAGGTGTGGTACGATGAGCTGTGTGTATGACAAAGGGACCTCCTAGATGTCTTTGACTACAATGGGTCTTAGAGTAATAATATCACATTCTCACTCTTGCCTCTCCCAACAACCTTTTCATGTCCTCTCTCATACTGAATTTATCGCTAGTTAAGTCATTAATATCTACTACAATTACGACCTCGTATACTTTTCTTTTCTGTTTTTAAATTGCTTGCATTATATTTTTAATTTTTGCTCTGGGAAAACTTGAAGTTATAACCCACTCATCAACAGCATGAGTTATTATAGTCACCAAATAACATCCTTCTTTTTTACAAAACAACATTACTTACCTGATTTTCATTGCTTACTAACTTAATTCATTCTGTGCTTTATTTGCCATTCTTTATTTTGCTACCTAAGTTTCTTATCCTTTCTATGTTCATTCAAACGTCTCTCAACTTTCTATAATTCACACATCGTTTCTCTGATCATCTGCTTTAATTTTGCTTTTTAAAGGTTAATTAATTTTCAATAACCTCCTCAATATCCTCCTTAGTGGAGCAAGCCTTCATGTTATATATGTTAAACTATTTTTAAGCATTATTATGTCTACCACACATTTCCATAAAATGTCTAGTATCTTGGATGTTGAGGAGGGACAGGTACTTAAGCACTGTATGAATGGGACAAGGTCCTCTTTCAAGAAATTCTTGATTCCTGCACCTCCCCCATCCTGTAGGAACCTGTAATCATAATAATAATTCCACTTAGAAACAAAATGTAGTTTTTATTATAAAAAAAGATTTTAAACTAATTCACCACTACACTTTGTTATCATTGATCAGATTTTAGTTCTCAAACCCTTACCTCTTACCTTCTCCACAAAAAAACCTTTCATCCAAAAATATTTCCCAGATGTCAAAGTATCTAGATTTCTTGCACGCATGCACACACACACAAAAGAGAATTCATTTCACAGAAATTTATTTAGGTGCCAATTAACAAGTGTTCCCTTACTTAATTAGAATCAAGTAAAATAAAAGCACAGGGATTCAAAAAATTATATACAGTAATCTACTATTTATCCAACTCTTCAATTATAGAACGATGAATTCAGATAACTGAAACACTATTACATGGTACTCTACAGAAGTCAACTGACATGCAAGGTTCTGTTATAACTGAAGGATCATTGTTTTGAAGGTCACATAAACAGCAGATTACTGTACGTAATTTTCTATCTTAAGAGATGCAGTGAGTTCAATAAAAACCACTGAGAGACATAGTAAGCGTTTAGGTTTTTAAAAGGTTACGGCTAAGAATAAATTCTACATAAACATCACACACACAGAGGAAAAGTATGAAAATAAGTTGGTGACACATTTGTGCTTATTTCTTTTAACATCAACATAAAACTTATTGATCAAACATCTTTGGTATCTTTTTCTTTTCTTGAAGTCCATAAAAACTTTGTGCAATGTATAAATACAGAGACCCCCAACAAATCTGTTTTTCATCTGGGAACATCTTCCCCAATCAGAAATCATTTTCCAATGGTTGCTATAACAGATAACCAGCATAATTTGAAACAGGATTTGATACCTCGAACTCAGGTATTTCCAACCAGGTCTTTGTCAAAATCAACTGCTACAAAAAAACAATATTTTATAGTTGTTGAGGAGATAATTATCTACACTTTTGGTAGAGAAACACAGTCATTAGGATTTATGTTTGTGGGGATTTAATAATAACTCAGAACTTACCTTCAATTGCCTCTCAAAGGATTCTGTAGTCCATGTTGACTGGGTTTGTAAAGACAATGTTAGGGGATTTCCTGTAGTGGCTACAGTACTGGTGTTCTAGAAGTCACTTCTCAAATAAAAATTCTGTTTATCCAAAACAATGTAAGAAAGCAAGTTTATTTTGATGGAATGTGAAAATTATGGAGGACCATTCGTTGACAGGAAAGAGTTTAAGCACTATCTCTGGATTTCTCTTCAGGACATGAAGAGAAATCTAGCATCGTCTTCCACCATAAAGATAAGTAAATCCACGTGGAAAGAAGATGTAAAGAAATGAGAAAAGTCTTATTGACTATGTTATTGTTAATAGCAATATCTTCTCGCTGTTCGGACAACGGGAGCATAAGGATTTGAAACAGGAAGTGATAATTTAATTTAGTAGAATAATATATTAAAAAGTGCCCAAGAAAGTTTTGAAATGAACCAAAATTTGAGGCTTTCAGGTCAACTGAAGACTCAAATACTGCTCAAGAAAAAATGAGTTTGAAAACAAGAACCAAACATTGGAGATTCAGTGGCAAACCTTGAAGAAAACACTGACTGATTTAGCCAGAGAAGAATATAAGGAGATTGTATGTAATAATGTAAAAAATTAGAATTCTATGGTAGACTAAGAAATTTAAAGGGGCATCATTTCTTTTGACCTGGAAGAGACTATTTTAAGGACATAGATAACAAACCTGTTTATGTCTAAGTTCCTGGCAACTGAGCTTGTGCTCTGAGAGAATTCAGTGAAAAATTAAAGAAAGTGAAGCACTGAATCAAACTAGCTAAACAAAAGCCATGAAAATACTTACACAGAATATCAGGAAGGTAGCAATATGTTCAGGAGACTATTGAAAAGGCTTAAAAATGGAGGAAAGAGTACTGAAAAGGAATCAAAGATGATATGAAAACTGAAAATAAAGATATCTTAGATTGTCTGGAGGTTTTTTTTTGGAAAGATTATTAAATGAAACAAGCATTGATAGCAAAGTTGTAGAAAACATTCAAGAGAAACGCAATCAGGAGTACATATCAATAACTTGAGGTATCGATATGTATCAAAAACCTGAAATTTGGAAATGGGAGTAGATGATGTTCAACATAAATGCTCTAATATGGAGGTATAAACGTTTTACAGTAGCTATATTGCAAAATTCAGAAGTCCTGGTGACAGTATTGAATTCCAGATGATTGGAGTAAAGTGCTCACAGGACCCAACATATAAAGAAGGAAATAAAATTAAAACTGAGAATTGCAGAGGAATATCACTTTTTGGTTATCCTGGTAAGATTTATGCAAGCATAGATTAAGAAAAATATTGGAAGGAAAACTTGAAGAAAAGGCTGGGTTGTTGTACTCCAAGGCCAATTAGAGGTTGTCAGGATTTTCACTTCAAGACAAAACAGTTGAGAAATCATGAGAATATAACAAGGATCTGTATTTTAAGTTTTGTAGATATAGAAAAGACATATGATAAGTGCTGAGAGAAAAGCTGTTCAAAAGGCTAGTTATATTGGAGTAAATGGTACATTATTTAGCAAAATGTATAGTCTATACCAGCAGTTGGCAGTGAAAGCAGCACAGGAAAATAGTTTGATATTAAATCAGCGTGAGACACACAAGGCTGCACATTATCTCCAGTGTCATTCATCATTTATATGGATAACATTATTTAGGAAAGGCATTAAACCTGAAATCAAAACTGGAGATATTAATCTCAGTTCTTTACTTTATGCAGATGTTATACTTCTAAATAAATCCAGTACAATCTGCAGGATTCCCTAACTACATTGGAAAACTGCTGTAACAAATTTGTTTGACTGACTAATTATAGGTTTATTAGTGCAAGGACAGTAAAAGGTCATACCTCCAAGCCAAAGGTTAATGCAGTACTCAAAATAATAGTAAATAATGAAGAGAAATTACTAATACTACGTTATGTTCAATGAGCAAGTATAAAAAAATTAAACAAGCAACCCAGTATCTGCATACAAATAAATTTGTAAATCATTGTATAAATTAATTATTTTTAAAAACTCCATGCAATTTATCTGAGTCTGATTAGATCTGCCTAAGTGCATCGACTTAGCTAGTGTAGTGAAAAATTCATTTATTTCGAGTTAAGCGCTGTCATCCCAACAGAACACAATGAATGGTGATACACATGCTGCATTGTTTGTGCATATATGGGTCATAAGCCCTCAGCAAATATGAATGTGCAAGATGACTTTGCCCTATGGGGAGCCTAGCAAGAACAAAACTAATTTGTGAGTGCTTAATGTCAGAAAGACTGCCACTGGGTAATTAGATTTTATATTATATACTATCTGTATAATATGTATGAGACCAAACAATATGGAAAAAAATCATCAGCTAATCCAGCAGCTGCATTTGCAGCCTCATTTCCCTTTAATCTAACATGACCGAAATAACATGACTGGAATAACATGATCAGAATTGAATATCAAAAATTATGAACCTTCAATTTGTACACGGTTTCTTTTATACTCACAACTAAAATGCATGTAATTCTGTTATATACCGTATTTGCTGGCGTATAAGATGCACTTTTTAGCTTTGGAAACAGGTCTGAAAAACAGGATGCGTCTTATACGCCGATACTCACAGAACAGATGTTAAAAATCAACTCAAGGAATTGAAAACTCAGTTAGTTGCAATTCCAGGAGGTCTAACTAGCCAGCTTCAACCTTTAGGTGTCTGTATTAATAAATTTAAGAGATTTATGAAGGACAAGTGGAACAGCTGGATGTAGTCTTCAGATTTTGAGGTTATGCCACCAGGAAGAGGCCTAGCATTTCGCAAGTTTGTGAGTGGGTCAAAACTTCATGGGATGCTGTGAAAACTGTGACAGTGGTTAAATCATTTAAGAAGTGTGGTATTAGCAATACACAGAGGACAATTTGTTGTATGAGGACTCAGATTCTGATTTAGAAGAGGTTTCAAGTGTCTCTTCATTTAGCTCTGGTGATGAATTTCTGGGTTTTGATGAAGATTAAAAGGAGGGTACTCTTTCCTAGTTAGATTAGGTATTTGTTGAAAGTATACCTACTTATTACTTTATATTTGAAATACTAAATATTCATTATAATATTTAGTGATAAAGTTTTTTCCTAAAAAATATGTACAAAAAAAGGGGGTGCGTCTTGTATGCCGGCAAATACGGTAATTGCTGCAATGAACTAGGATCTGACTGGATGTGATCAAGTCAGGAAACACAGCAGCATAACTGACAGAGGTCTCAGATCTTAAGCTGTCAGCTATAGATGGGAAAGAAATCAGAGTGGTCTGTTATGTGTAAGAATGACTGCATGTAAACAAACAATGGAGTGCAAGACTTCATGAGTTAACACAGTAAAAGGTTAAAGGAGAGAACTGTCAATGTTCATATCAACAAATTTCTTTAACACGCACACAAAAAGTCCGTATGGTAGTCTGATGTGTGTGATTGTGATGTTGAGCCTCCCAACGTAGAGGAAAGAGACTATTCTAAGGGCATAGATAACAAACATGTTTATGTCTAAGTCATAGAGCCAGTTCATTTGCTTCAACATAAAGACTTAGAGTGGGCAATGTGAAAGGTACCAGTAGCTATCTGTATATCCAGATGAGATCTAACCACTAGAGAACCATAATCCATCTTTGAACGAACGTATAAACAGATGACACAGCTGAAGCAATGAAGATTAATCTGCATTCCATTCAGTAGAGGGCAGAGTGTAAAGGAGATTCAGAGCCCCCCCCCCTGCACTTTTCTCCTAGTTTGTGAATGTGTGCAAGTGCAAGGAATGTAAGCATTCTGTCAAAAGATGAGTCTCAAGAACCTAGCTTCTGTTCGTATTGGAATAACTGTTTGTCCCATTTACTAAGTGCCCATGGAGAAACATGATCAATTGTTTGCTGTAGTTGTCTTTCAATTACCCTCATGCAAGTAAATTTTTAAGTCCTCAACATGTAGAGAATTACTTACAGTGGGAGGAAGCTGCTCAGTAATTGAGTCAACTCAGACTTGGAAGACCCAGGTATAGAGAGTTATTAACAGGAAGAGGCTCTGAGACCAGTGTGTTTCAATATGTTATATCTCCAGACTGTCATAAGCTTTATACATCAGAACACTGAAACCAGATGTTCATTCAAGGTTGGATTACTTGGTCCAACCTTGAATGAGGATGTCTAGGGAAAAAAAGCACATTGTGCATTGGAGAGAAGACTGTTGATTTCTAAATCCTAGAAGTCTAGCATTAGCCATTTTCCCAACATCTAACGAAGACAGCTGGTCAGAGCAATATGTCGATAATTGTTTGCTTACATTGGATCCCCTCCTGGTTTCGAAATGGCAAAGAAAATTGATTTATGGCAAGAATCTGGAAACTCTTCCTCTGTAAGTATTGTGTTATATGGTAAGAGCAGATGTACAGAAGATGTTTTATCTAATATAATGGATGTAACCAATATCTACTGCACTGTGGCAAGATAATGAAAGTTCTTTTTAATTCCTCTTTAACAAATAGCAGATTTATGGCTCTGGATAATTGGTAGAAAAGTTTCAGCACTGTTTCTCTTGTTGTTCTTTAATTATTAAAAATCCAGGAGAATATGAAGTTGTTGTTGAAATATAACCAAACGTTTCTTCCAAAGTGTCTTCATTAATTTTTGGATCAGCAACAACACACCCATTGTTAGAATATAGACATAGTCAAGCAGTGTGTGTTTTATAATCTACCTTTCATTTTCCAGATTTAATCCCATAGAATTTTTGCACTTGCTGTTTGCTTAATCGATAATGTAAATTGCATCCAAGGTTGTTTTTGACTCTGTCGTCTTACATGATATATGTTTTGGCCCAAACACATTTAAAAGCCATTTGATGTGGTGGGGATATTTCATGACTTCAGTGATAACTGTTTTAACGACTACTTGAGCATTAAAATTTTGCAAGATAGCAAAACACATTGCAGTCAGTCTGGTCCATTTTCTACATGGGTATTCATGCAGGAGCAAGTATTCTGTAATTAATGAAAATAACAGGGAAAATCACTTCCAGTGCCTTTTTTTTTTTTTTTTTTTTTGGATGGTACAGTATATGGCACCTTTATTAACAGTGACATGACATGATAAAACAAGTGCTGATTGCTTCCATAGACATCGAAATCCCATACTAACAGTGGAAAATTACAGGGGAGTAGATTATATTATAAGATATCCAAGTGGATGGAGATATGGAAGACAGTCCTAACTTCATTTTTAAAAATGCAGAGGTCATGACCTTTGAGCATTCACTGAATGACATGACCCCATGCATTTGTGTTGGCACTACTTCAGTGAGTTATCTCAGCCACCCATGAGAGTATGGGTTGAAGTGTTGCAACGTACAATTATCAAGTTCTATCCCATTTAACTCATAAACCAGTGGTAAATATACTGAACATACTGTAATAACATTTTTATTACAATGCAAATTGCTACATAAGACCAGAGCAGTAAGCTGGATATGATGGAAAGGAGTACTACTATCTCCAGACATTATGAACAACAGCGAAATTTGCTAAGATAGGGCTTCATTTGGTTTTAAAAATGTCCCTGCAGACAGAAATAGAAAGGCTTGCATTTCTAAAGAAAAACCTTGATATCATCAATATTCTGACAAAACCCACAACGGTTCCACTATAAAGATTTTCCTATAGTTCTGGCTTCATAGACTTGTTTGATTTCTGGTATTTTAGATAAAATCCGGCAAAGGTTGGGCGATTGGTAGAGCCTCTGCTACTAATGGCTCAGTTAAGTAGGTTTGAGCGCGGTTAGCAGTTGGAAGGGGACCAATCGTTCGATGCTGTTGCCACACTCTCTCTCGATGAGTCTTTGGATTCCTTGGAGGTGTCAAATAATAATAATAATAATAAAATATAAACCTGACAAAGGCAAGTCCTTTGTCAGGTTTATATTTGTTCATCTCTTCCTCTGAAAAAATATTCAATACAGCAAAGCACATCTCCATGTGCTTTGCATTATGGGAGATACTAAGGCAAGTGATCAGAACTTATTCTACCTTTACGAGTTCCCCCAGTTCACGCTTGGGGAAACTCGTAAAGGTGGAACTCATATAAACCAAATATATAATTGGTAGCATAGCCAAGTGAAAAAACTTTTCCTTTAATTTTCAAATGGCAACAATAGTAGCAGGTGGTTCTCACTGAATGGGACCGTTTTTCTGAAGTTATTTCAGGTCTGAGTCTTCTGAAGCCTAGGCTATAGAGGTCTTTTAATATACGATATCTCTAGACTGCAGCTTTTTCCATGTCAAAGAATACTGAAATCAGATGTTCTTGTTTCAGGAATGTCTTTCTTATACAAGTTTCTAAACAGACCAAATGATTCAAAGATGAGCAATCTCTACGAAAGTAACACTATGCATTGGAGAGAAGCTCCTCCTCAAAAGAATCATTTGTATGGATGGCTCTAGCCCATCGGTACAACATCCCATCCTTTATGCTCCAAGGTAGACAGACAAGCAATCTATTTTATATCTACCTTTTATTTTATGAATCAGGTGATCATCAGTATGAACTTCAATACCTATTACTCCTTGATTTTTAAGCTCTAAACATATTTTCTCATGTGGATCAAGGAGATCTCATTCTGATATCACTCTAAGAAGAGTTTAATGTTTTATGAGGTATCCCTATAATTGATATTCAATCCATTGAATATCAATTATAGAGGTTTTCAATTGAAAACCTGGCAAGAAAAACAAGTGTTTCTTGCCAGGATGGTAAGAAAAAGACCCAGAGGAAGACTAAGATCTAGGTTCATTGACAGAGTAATAAGTGTCTTAGAATAGTGGTTCTGTGAGTTGTGACCTCTCTGGGGTTTGTGAAAAAGATTCTGGGAGGTTGCAACAAAAACACTGATAAATGTGAGGAAATTAAACATTTTAATAGGCTACTGAAATTATTTACTACAACTTTTTGCATTCTATATTTGTTTAGTTCATTGCAGAAATAACCATCTTCAAGCATGATTATACAAACACAGCATCAATTATCTTTTCTAATTTTCATCTACAGATATGGTTGTAAACATCTGCACGGTTAGCATAGTGGATGTGTGCTTCGCAACCATATGCCTGGGGAAGGAGTGTCCTAGGTTTGATTTCCATCGGTGATGTGAAGAGCTGAAGGATCTTCTTCGGCCATAGCCAAATTAGCTGGTCTTGGGAGTGGACAGTAGGGTTTTCCCCAGTTTATTCTGGGGTTTTTCATCCCACAAAGCAGGCAAACTGGCCTTGAGAACTCAACACTACAGGACATAGGATACACCATGGCATAGGGCTGACCACCTTATCCTGTGAACGGTTGAGATCAGATGATTAATAAACCCTCGACACCACAAGAAAAAACGAGATGTTGAGATTGCTTCTAGGATGTTAGACGTCACGTCCATCAGATGCTTGGATTCCGTTCCTAGTGTAAATCAACGGTTTACTTCCCCATGTTAAATTCACTGTGGAAAAAGAAATTTAACCCTCAACATTTTGCTCTCTGTGCAGCATCTTATCAAGCTCTGTTTATAATGCAAGACATTCACTGGTCAATGCATCCAATAGAATTCAGTGAATCATCACCATCATTATTCTACTGTTCAAACCCTTTTGACCTGCAATAGGAACTGCATATCATCAGAAGGACTCAAGGAAGACCACCAAGCAAATTATAGACAATAACAATCCATTGCCTCCACATTACTGGCATCTCAGAAACGATCTCAAGATTCAATCCAAAAAAATATAACATTGCACCTATCATCTTTCCTGCCAACAAACTGGCAGTTATTACTATCGACATGATGAACTTTTACTGTTGCTTTTCTTGAGAGCTCATCGAATACCTTTTTGAATGTATCTTGGACAAATAAGACATTCAATTAAAAAGAGGTTTAAAGAACACAATCTTTTAGTTGAAGACTCCTCATATCCACATATAAGCCATTTAAAACTTGAGAGTATAAAAAGAGTGTTACAAGGTGCTATTACATACACAAACTTCAATCATAATGACCATGTTTCTTATTCTTAATTGAGAGTGGAAAATTTAACCTTAACTGGAAACTAACCACTGAAATGGCTGGAAATTTTTTTTTTTTTTTTTAAAAACATTCTATTACCAATTCTGGCTTACCTTTTGAACTTGTCACTCTCACTGATGATACTGTATTGTTTTTTAATGTCATTAATTTATGGCACAAATCGAACTGATAACTCAGTTTTTATACCAACTTGAATAAGAATTGGCATATTATTTTGAATACAGTGTGAAAAAAAAATACAATGTGCATAAGAAGCATAACACATTTTGCAGGAGAATATAGTTTTGCAGCATTTTTAGGAAAGAAAACAGCCGTAAAATTTATTCAAATTGGATGTTTCCCCTTCCCACAGAATTTAATCCAGGCCAAACAGAGTGACTAAGACACCTATGCTGCTTTTAACCAAATTATTTATGTAAATATATATACCAAGCCAACCAATTCCACACATTCTCATAAATTCCTTGTAGTTTATTTCATAAAACTAATTCTTTTTTGGTAATATTCCTAATCCTCTCTATTATGTAAATCAAATACTGTCACAACCTAAGTTAGGATTTATATGGTGTTATTTGCTGTTGCAGTGAAAGTGCATTTTTTTTTTTTTAGAAAGATCAAAATTTTTCACGGTGATGCCAAGGTAGTGGCTTCTTAAGCCTCACTCACTGTGGCACTGGTCCAGTTTATAATTTTTAGCATGTTTTGTTTATAACAATTTGAAAGGCCAGTAATACCTATCATGTCATCAAGCTGTAGTGATAGTATTAATTATTATTTAAGGCTTTTAGGATGTTTACAACATATCTTATAGTGATCTTTTCAAAACACACTTTAAATATTAAAACAATTCTCCTGCTCTGAATTTACAAAAATACAAAAAGAAATGTGAAAGTAGCTGATTATATTGAGAAGAAAATTTTTTTTCTTTTTTTATTTGCACAATTGCATAAGATGTTATATTCAACTGACAGAGATTAGAAGAAAACTATCTTCATAATTATTGAATAACAAATTTTTATCAATTCTGTCATCAGTTACAATTTAAATTGTTTTCCTCAATTACGCAGTTTAGTGCTGTGTGCCTTTCACAGTTGTAATTGTGTTCTGATAATGTTAGTTACAGAAACAACAAAATAACTGAGGAAAACAATTTAAATTATTTTCCTCAATTTTTAGCAACAAATTAAATTTGGAAACATAACATAATAAGAAAAGCTGATATGATGGTAATTCAAACTGCATAAATTTATATAGAGAATTAGCAAAAACACTGCACTACCAGTAACACCAGACAGTTGAAACGAATTTTAACTTACAGATCTGAAAGTCTGGTTAACTAAGAAAAATTAGGTAAATGAACAAATTGCATCAGTAGAGGAATCATATTAAAAATGACGATAATAGAAAGGAAACTGAAATTCGTAACATTCAAATTTCAAGGTATGGTCAAGAATGTGTGGGCATTCTTGACCATACCAACTTCGAGCATTTCCGAATGCACTAAGTTGGTTTGGTCAAACAGAATGAGAAAGGCAAGGTTAGAAAAATAGAATGCCATGTAAAAGACCAAGGTTTAGTAGAAAGAAACTTAAGTTATTGGAGATGTGACAAATAAAAGATCAATTAGGAAGAAAGTAACAATGAAAACTTATGTAGTACCATCATAGTATCCCCAAAACCTTTGAGAGTATGTATTATGAATTGATAATTTCAAAATGAACAAGATAAAAATACTAGCACATGCAAGTAGCCTCAGTCAAATGCACTATTAAAAATACATGTTAAGCATTTTAAATTCTCAAGTGAAATAAATTCTATTATAATCTTACAAAAACTAACACCAAACAAAATTCTAAATTATATGTACTCAAAATAACAGTAGTCACCCAATTATTTTTTAATGAAATTAATTTAGATGATGCTGATGTATTTCAAGGTAATTAATCTAAATCTGTATAAAAGTACTTATTTTTTTCCTATCCTCCCCCTTAAGCTGTTGAATGAAGACACAGTAGTTTGAAAAATAAATGGAGGTATGGTTTTGAAGATAAGAGTTTCAGACATGTTCATATACTGTGTCTCAATGAATAGTGCAACAAAATTCAGTCTATCAGAGTTCTCAGATGCACTAAGACATATTTGAACCACGTGTTTCTTTAATTCTGTTGCATATAAATGATGCTATAAAACAGTTGACATCACTTTTACACAAAGGACTACATATGCTCATTATTTGAGTGTAAAATAGAGGACTAGATTTCAAGTGGTCCCCAGATGGTTACTGCATGCCTTAAGGTCAATTTGACTGAGTGAATTCAGAGAAAAATCCATAGGCCTTCTGGAATGCCAGTGATTTGGAGAAAACCAAAAGCATAATGTAGCAGATTGTAATTTTTGTTTAGCTATTGTATTGGACATTTAATGAAAAATAAGCATTTAATACTGTACAGACTCATATCACCAAAAAATGTTATGGTACTGATGGCTAATGAGAGAATTTATGAAACTCATCTAACTGAAAAGGTAAAATAAAATTATATCTAAACAACAATGTGAACTACTTGGATAATGACTTCAACAATGCAATTTATTACATAAAAAAAGGGGATACAAAATCCATCCTTTATATTTTGAGAAAACAAAGTACTTATATAAGTAAAGTACCTGTGTGTTGAGGCTTAAGTGCTGGGGGGGGGGGGACATCATGTTGGAGGTTTAATGGAGTATCAAGAGCATTAAGGAAAGATTTAAAACACTATTTTTAATGATTCCAATATTTTATCTCACTGAGTTCTGAAGGTGTTGATACCCTCCACCATTACTTTAGACAAAACTGATGTAGGAGCAATAGGTCAAAGAGCTGATAGAACATTTATCGCTTTTTTTTTTCCAGAAATGATTGTATATGAGCTTTCTTCCATTGAGAACAGGTGTTAGTTCAGGAGCACAATGGGTGGAAGTCCAAGTTATTCAAAATTCTTCTGATAGAGGCATGAGATGCAATGTTCTAGGCAAAGGAGAAGGTAATTTGCCACAGTCATCTATGTAGAGTTGGAAGACAAGGATGAAACCAAGACTTTAGGTGATGTTACAATGCTATCGTTAGGATGAGATATGAAGAAGCACAGATGGACACAAGTTGCACCCAATGGCTTTGGCAAGGGACCAGAAGGCACAAGGAGCAAGTTTTCTATATTTATCCTTGTTGAATTTAAACTCAGCCTTTTAATGGTGATTTTACAAGTATTGCAGACAACTGTCTCAAGCCACTTGTGAAAGGCTGTTTACTTCTCTTGAATAGCCCTAGCACACTCTTTGAAGAACCATGGTTTAGGGAATTGGAACAGTCAGGAATGAAAGTTTCCATTCCAATACGGATCATTTTTATAACAAGATCACAACAGGTATCTGGACCTGAAGAATGAAAACAGCATTCTGATCATGGAAAAGAGGAGTAAAATTCATGCAACATTGTAAATGGCTGAAGGCAGGATGTTCCACCAGGTGAAACTTAGATAAGATTGTGGTCTGAATTGCCAAGAGGAGCAGTCACTTGAACAGACTACCAGAAAGGAGAACTGGTTAAGAAAAGATTTAGAGCACTGGATGAGTGAAGAGGACTGTTCAGGAATTCAGGTAGGGAGATGATCTGTTTTCAAGTAACAGAATCATATTAAAGCAATATGAGAAAGGAATATTACATTGTTAGCCTCCCACCCTCAGTATGAACAGAACTATTATCAAATGGTCTTCAGGTTAACTAAATAATTAACGGTACAAACCATTATGGCAATAAATAAGGCAGAATTATAAGCAGAGGAATATATGTTCTCTTGGACTTTTCAGATGACCAGTAACATAATAACTGAAAAGTCATTACATACAGAAAACATCTGCCTGTTTTCCAGCTTGGTCCATTATATTTGAAAAAGGGAGTCAATTAGAATTATGGACATTGACATCACCAAGGATAATTTAGTTTGGAAATTTTGACTGCATGAGATCATAATTTTCATTTTATTATTTTTGGACTAATTGTAAATATGGTAAGATGAATTAGACCTTTTTAAAAACTATTATTGAACAAAACTGTTAAATTATGTTCTAATATATATACACAATCTGTTCTGATTATAATGACAAAATTCTTGTTACTGAGTGTGTAAATCAATTATTAATGTAGTCTCTTCTGTGGAGTACCACTTTTTTTAAAAAAATAACTTTTGTCTGTTCTCAGTACAAGAAGTGATTATTTGGGCTATACTGGGTTGTGTTATTACATGTTTAGATTACTATTGAGAATAAAACAATTTTCTAAAATGGATTCTTTGAAGCAGTGTAGCCTGTTAATTGTTTGAATTTAACAGTTTTATGAACTGCTTCTATTTTTTTAGTAAAAGAAAATCAGTTGCATTTGTTGGTTTCATGTTTTTATGACCTAATTCTATTCTCTACTAAGGAAAAATCCTGATTATGTTAAAGAATGAGTAGTAATGATGAAATGTACATAAAGTTAATTGAATGATAAATAACAAGGTTTTAATTCGTATACTTTTTAATCCTAGATGTACTTCCTCTACTTTTTTGCTACATATATGGCTAACAGCATTATCAGGAGGTTGCTTAACACAAGTGAAAACAGACAAAAAAATTAAATGTCTTCTGACTGCAGTTAATATCTATATGTTGTAAGACTGGAATGAATGATAGTTTAATCAGTAGTATCATTATATTGGCAAGCATCCTCCATGCCCAACTTAGAAGAGAATTACTTGACAGGCTGTTCAAGGAGTCTCCAAGGTCATTTACTCGGCACACTAAATAGAAATAAAAGAATGATCAATCTCTTCATGATGTCTGGAAGTCATTAACATGTGAAAGACCTCTCCTATGCCAGCAATCACATACAGTTTACACAACTATGTACAGACTACACATAATATGCTTAATGATTAAACTATCATTCCAATCTTTTCAACTTATTAACTGTTGTTAGAAAACGATTAATATCATTGTTTGTTTTCACATGTTAAGCAACCTTCCCAATCATGCTGTTGGCCACACAGACAGCGAAACAAGTAGAGGAAATATATGTTAGTGCAACAATGTTAGGTAACTGTGTTAATGATGGGAATATTATTATGGAAATGATTATGAAGAGAGAATGATTCTGTGTCTAGCTCAGACCTATCAAGCATGTGTATAGTATAAATAAAAAAAAATGTACGAGTTAAAACCTGGTATTTATCATTCAAGGAAATCTACTCGTCATGAATAGCATAAAATAAAGTTAATTGTTATTTCTGATATTAAATGACAGCAATAAATTACTGGTAAATATAAGCAAACTCGTAGAGATCAAAAGAACAGTTTGTCATAGTGAATTTCCTTTAGAATAGCAGAGTTTACAGGGCTTTGTTCCATCATCTTCTGGTAGTTTGCTTCAGTGAATGAATTTTGCACAAGTTTCACAAATTACTGTCAACCTCAACTATCCAAAGAACACTACGTGATTCTTTCTATCACCAGGGTTCATTTGCAAGACCCCCCCCCCTTTCCTTTTTTTTTACTCTAGCTTAAAATTTCCATAATACATTTTTGTTTCATCCATTTACTGCTTTCGTCAAGCTAGGGAAAAATGTAAATATGGGGTTACTCTCGACATTTACAGGGAATTTGATCAAATCTACTACAGAAGCTTGCTTATTAATGTATCATCTCATGATTTACCTTCAACACTTTGCAACTTGGTTGTCAGTTTCCTCTCTCTCTGGTCATTTCCTGTCTTGTGAATGGCAACTTCTTCCCCAGAGATTTCCTGCCAATACCAGAGGAATTCCGTGATCTGCACTTTTTTTGTTCACACTTTTTCTTCTATACAGAAACAGATTTACATCAGAGAGGTTATTTCCAGAATCTACCACAACAATAAACATTCTCTAAAATCTGGGAGATCATTTTGAGACTTTCAGCAAGTATCCATCACTGCACAAAGAGTGCCTGTTAGGAGAGTAAGAGCATGCCTTTTACAATCGCTAAGCAGATACGTACCATGTCTGACTCAATTAAAGATAACATTTAACTTGTGAATTATTCTGAAGAATTCACAACAAAATAGGTGGTCTGCCATGCTTAACCAGAGTGGTATGTTAAACATTATCAGTGAGCTAGTATTACCAGACTAGCTTACTATAATAAGTGGACTAAATATAGCTTGTACTTACATAAAGTTATAGAGATGTCAATACCATTTTGATTCCAAAATTTCAGGAGAAAGATATATTTACAGGGATATGATTTTAGGTGGTAAACATTTTTCATTAACTAGAGTGCAATCATCATCCTGCTTAGTCATAAATGATGACTTGCAAAATACAAAGCTTCTATATTTCTAGCCAAGTATTGTAGAGAAGTACTCACTTATTAGACAATAATACTTATATTCAAGGGCTGTAAGATAAGTCTGCTTTCTTTGGTATGAATCTGCACCAAAGAAAGCGAAAACCGTTCCTTCAGCAGGAAAGGTTATAGCCACTGTCTTCTGGGATGCTTGTGGCATAATCTTCATAGACTTCTTGGAAAAGGGCAAAATAATTACCGGAGTGTATTATGCGTCTTTTCAGGATCGTTTAAATAATGAAATAAAGGAAAAACGACCACACTTGACGAAAAAGAAGATTCTTTTCACCACGACAACACACCTGCTCACACTTCTGCAATGGTGACTGCAAAATTGTTCGATTTACCCTACGAAGTCCTTTTGCATTCCTCCTACTCTCCAGATTTGGCATCCTCGGACTACAATCTATTTCCAAACATGAAAAAATGGCTGGCAGGAAAGAGATTTTCATCAAACGATGAGGTGATTGCCGAAACAACTGCCTATTTTGAAGAGTTGGACAAATCATACTATATAGACGGGATCAAAAAACTTGAGCATCGTTGGATTAAGTGTATAGACCTCAAAGGAGACTATGTTGAAAAATAAAAAATGTTTGTCCCAAAAAATTATATTTTCTTCATTTTTGCACGGACTTATCGAACAACCCTCGTATACTTATACAAATCTTGGGCATTTCATTTCTCTCTCACCACATAAGCTGCAACAATGATTTTACACATAAAGCCAGTCCCAAGTAGTGGCTTGCCTTAATGAATTTAATCAAATTTTGTATTTAGGATTTCTATTAAAAATTATCATTTCAAGCAGACCATTTCTGCTGGTAAAAAATGTCTTGTCTACAGAACAGAACCAACATCTGTTTAAGAACAATATTTGTGGCAAACTAAACACACATAAATACATAAAGAGAAATTAGCCACAAATGCAAGTTAGCAATAAAATAAAAGATGATCAAGTTTGATAAGGATTATCAGAGATGGACTAAAAAAAAAAGTTAACCAGACACAAAAAAATTATAGAAAAATTAGGGGAACAAAAAGATGGCTATTAATGACTGAATTATATTAAAAACAAATATATCTGAAAAAAATATTGTTATTAAGAATATATAAACATAGCTAATCTAAGGGCAGTCACTTAAATGAAATGGGAGATGAAAGATTAGCATAGTAAGTGAGTTTTCTACATTTCTTTCTAAGGAGACTATTAATGGTATTGGTTTTTTCTCATTATATCCGATACATTCCTTTGCGGAGTGGGAGATACAAACCACAAAATAAAGATGAATAATTTTACTATGATCTCGCGAATTAGGAAAAGGTGGTATCCAAAGTAAGGTGCCTTTGCCCTATGTGTGAATATTTTAAGGATACGGCTGGGATGGGTGATGGTGTGTTATCTATGTAGGTCACATGACAATGCATGCTGGTTTTCTAGGAAGCACAATGTAGAAAACCATTAGGAACATTAATTAGTCTATAAAGACACTAATCATTTATAATTAATTCACAGCCTTACATAAGTGGGAGTGTCACATTGAAAATAAAAATGGAGTAGAGGATAAGTTAGGTATAGATAGGTAGATAAGAGGATAAAGGGGCATGAATATAGGACAAGCAATCTTACGACTCTGCCTCAAGTGGTAGATTTAATCCAGTATACAGTTCATATTTCCTGGTCAGTATTAGACTATCCCCTCACAATCAAACTAACTTCATATTCATGGTATTATTATAGGTATTGCCATACACCCACTTTAAAATGCACGCTGCATTGTTGCTATGGTTAATAACGTATTGCATTTAATATCTTGAATGAATTACTTGATGAGAGTAAATCATATATATAACTTGGTATCTGAAAAGCATAATTCCACTATTTCTTTGAATTTTGTGTAGCACTAAGTATTGTGGCAATTTGGGATTTAGTTGATCAAATTGTATACTGTGGTCAGGATGTGTTAACAAAATTAACTTATTAAAGAGGTAAAGACGAAACCTGACAATGACAAAGCTTCAACTGAAGCTATCAAACATTAACCTAATTTCGATCAGTGTTTCTCAGAGTGTGGTACGCGTACCCCCAGGGGTACGCGAAAGGTCATTAGGGGGTACGTGGCAATTTTCGGCTATGCATAATTAAAGGAGCATCATATTTTTCAACAAACAGTGCAATTAGAGACAACCGACAACCTGTGGAACATATGGTTTTGCTTGATACCACCCCGTCATTAACGTGTTAAAACTGAGAAATATATAGTGAATGTGTTTCAGATATTATGGAATTAGCATTTCAACTCAACTGTTGAAATGCTAATTTGTCTTTGGTTCGTGCGATCTTTTGTTAATACCGCACCAATCACATGCAGTTCTTCACTGCTCTACGTATCCCAAGTCTTGTAAATTACTGGTAATTTTTGCATGAAATAATGGGAAAGATGAAGACGCTATTTGGGTAGATGACTCTGACAATGCACACAAAGAAACTGCCAAAAGTAGTGATAGTGAGTAGGAATTTCTTGGTAGTCGCACCATTTTCATTTTTTTTCTTCTGAAAACTTTAGTTTCCAAAAATCCCTGCACATATTTCTCAACACGATTTTTTAGCTTTAATTTTGGGAAAAAAGTTAGAGTTATATTCGAGTAAATACGGTATTTTTTTTTTTTTTTTAGCTTTCAATTGGTTAAAGATTGGATTTATAAAACCCCAAAAAGAGAGCAATATAGCTCTCTTTTTGGGGTTTTATAATTTATAGTAGTTTGGAATAGGTTCCTCTTCATTTCCTGTCCATGAAAATCCACAATTCAAGTAATTCATATCATACTTATGAAGAGATTTCATCCTCTTCCTAGTTGGTTCTCTAGAGATGTCAAATGACACACTCTTATCAATTTCATTTATCAACTTGTGTAATATCAACTTTTCTGTAAGCAACTTGAAATGAATTACTTGAAATCCACATTTCAAGTAATTCAATTCAAGTATGATATGAATTACTTGAAATGTGGATTTTCATGGATGGGAAATGAAGAGGAAAGTATTCCAAATTTTGTTCTATTAAAAATAAATCATTTTTTGTTTACATGAACATATAAATTCAAATAAAATAGATATTTAATTTTAATTAATTAATTAGGATGTACTTGGTAATAATGAAAATTTAAGAAGGGGTACGTGGATATCTGAAGTTTGAGAAACACTGATATAGATGATCAAATCCATCATCTTGATGCTTTAGAGATATTACATGATACAGTGAACTCTCCTTATAGCAAACCTATTTACTATAACATACTACCAAACAGTTCTAACCATAAGTGCACTGCTATTATATATATATATATATATATATACACACACACACACACACACTAGGGGGCTCTGCCTCCCTGACACCCCCCCACCCCCTAAAAGCACAAGAGTTCATAGATAGACGAAGAAAAACAAAAAAAAGTTAATAGAATTAACTCAAAAATTGAGGATGAAATTTCAAACCACAAACAAGTGGTAAGAATTCTGCAATAAACTAGATCCAAGAAAAGACTCAACACTGGAATATTAGGTTATATTTAGAGGATCAGCCTTAATTTTTTTCTTTTGACTTTTTTTAAAAATTTAAAAAAAATATCAAACTTGTATTTACAAAATATTTTACTGAATTAACATTAATCAATCAGAAAGTAATTTTTAAACCCAACCATATAGATAGATGAGAAATCGTGTGAACAAGGATTTCTTACCATCTTAACAGCTTGCCTTAACATCAGCAGAAGACCAGAACACATTGCAAAACACCATTTTTATGATTCTATTGGAACATTTTCCATACATATTAAGCTTCAAATGGCATTTGGTCCTGCTATGCCAATCAGAGCCAGAATAACGTTTTGTTCAATTTGCAAATACAAGGCCAAATTTCCAGGGAGTTCTTTTGATATACAGTGGAAAAGGGAATGAAGACATTTCAATCCTTGTGAAGGGATGGGAGAGCCACTGATGTATAGGACTTGATATATGACATATCACAAGTTAGAGGGAGTTAACAGCAGCTGCAGCATACCTCTTTTTAATATAAGTATCAGATTGAGCCTAGTTACAACAGTGGAAAGAAAGGAAAATGTTCCACTTCATAAGGCTTCAAATTACAAGCCGATGTGAATCTGGACTAGATAGAGGTCAGTGAGTAACAAGATTCAGAATGGGGTTGACAACAGCAGCATTCTGTTTGATGGACAGCATAGATTAGCTACAGAAAGATCATGTTTTAACAATTTACTTATTCCAAGATAACAACAAATGCAATGGGCAGGGTACAAAAGTGGTATATTTATGAGATTTTGCAAATGCCTTTGATAGATTGCCACACAGCAACTAATAATTAAACTGAAATGGATGGGGATTGGATAGCAGACTAGTGCACTGAATTGGAGATTGTGGGAAAGATTATCCTAAGACCCCCATCTAGGAGGTCCCTGTCATACACACAGCTCATCATACCTTGCCTTATACACATTGAAATTCACTGCTGATACCACACTCTTAGGCAATGCATTCTAATCATTCACAAATCTCCATGCAAAAAACCTGGTTTCTCACACTCTCCTTATAGTTTCCAGGAATGACCTCTTGTTCTTTCCCAATCTCTCAACATTTTATGAAAACCTTTTTCAATGTTAATCTCATAGCAACCCCTTACCAACTTGTAAGCCTATTATCTCTCTCTTCCACTAGATCAGTTTCCCAAATTGTGTTCCGAGGAAAGTGAGTAAGTGTTCCGTAATGTCAGTGACCAAACATGGAAGTAATTCGGGAAAGGGAATACCGCTGTTTATGACCGGTCATAAAAATTGCCTGCAAGCTGATTACAACAATGGGTGGCATATCCTCTATTCTCAAAACTGAACGAAATAACATGTGTTGCAAATGTTAGTGACCAATCAGCAAGGAAGTAAAGAAAATTTTTCCAATGAAATTCAAGATCAAGATAGTCTGTATCCGGTTCTCAAATTTAGTAATACTGAAAATGCTTGTTTCGAAACCGGAGTGCCATGATTTTTTAAAAGTAATAGGCCTACAGATTTAAATTTTAATATGAATAAAAGACAAGGGACTTTGTTTAATTTTGGTGTTAAGAAATCTCTTATTGAAGGTGTTTGTGATTCATCCAGCTCCAGCCTACAAAGCGATCTCCAAGATGTACAAAATGAGGGGAAAACTACCACCACACAGAAAGTCTGCAAATCACTCATAAGTACTTATATTATAAATTTTCGGTGATCAGAATGGGATATGTCAATGAAATTCAGCACAATATTTAATGATGTTGGCCTAAGGAAACTACAATATGTATGCTACATGCTACAAGATTTCATTGGTCCAGTGATTGATAACTGATTTAAATGTAATTTTATATTTATCAACATGTCACACCATATACTTAAGTGTACTAATAGTCTTTATGATTATGCCATAATTATTAATACTTTACAAAATAACCAAGGTATTCCGTGAAAATTTCAAGATTTGCAAAATGTTCCGTCGCAGGAAAAATCTGCACTAGACTGTAAATTCATCTTCAACTTTTGTTCATATTCAACATTCTATCAGGAACTTGAATGAGGAATATCTCTAAAAGGAAAAGCCAGTAGCAGTGTGCCCCAAGGTTCTTCTGTGTTTTGGGAATATTACTATTTCACGCATTCAGTGCCACTGATGCTAAATATAAAGCATCAAACCAGTATTTGTGTATGTGCCAATGCCACTTCTAAGCATTGTAATACTTGTGTTCCTATGTTGCATAAATTTGGCCTGGCAGTCAAACTGCGTGAATATGTAGGCCAAGGTCATTCTGAATGGCCTCAAAACATTGTCATATGAGTGACAGCGAACATGTTAACTTGTATGCTAATGAGAAAAGTTTGAATGGGAGGTCCCACTCTATGATATGCAGATATCATAGAGTGAGACCTCCCATTTTGGCAAAATAAGAAATTTTGCCAAAATTGTGAGCAAGGCACAGCAGATTATGGCAATAATGCAGAAGACAAGACTTTAGAAGTAAGGATGTTATCATTCCATTGCATAAGAATGATCAGAGCACAAATGGATTTACTGTGCACATTTGGTCTGCAGGCTTTCAAAAATAAAGATATTGTAAAGGGTCCAGCAGCAATTGACAAAGGCAGTATTAAGTATGAATACAGATTGAGGAAACACAATTAGCAGTGTAATGGATAGAAAAAGGTTGAGGAGGTTATGAACTAGACAAAAGTTGATAGGGGTTAATACTAGATAACATGGATGAGATTTTCATAGAATGGGTGTCAGGGAGAGCACAAGAAATTATCTCTAAATCTAAAAGCTGTATGTATGGGGCAGGATTTTTGTGTCAATAGTGGTACACTGTTTCTGCACTCATTGCTAGAGAGCAGTGAATACATTTAAGACATAGTATGAGTTGTGTGTGTGTATGGGGAGTAAGACCTAAAATGAGTCCACAGAGGTCTGATAATAATAAATCAAAGAATCCCATTTGCAGTTTTGGCTCGTGGTCAAGATTTGTGCGATTTTATAGTTCCCAGAACCTACAAATTCTGATGCGACTATTTTAACAAATATATACAGGGTGTTCGGGATAAATTTGACAGTTTCGTAAGGAAAAAGAAAATCTTCTTTGTATCTATTAAATTTAATGAATTGACAAAAAAACATTACAGGCAGAGTTAATTACAATACTATCAACAAGATTTACTCAAAATAACCACCATTAGCATCGATCACAGCTTCAATTCTGCTTCGGAACCTCGAACAAGCTGATGCTACAGTCTCCCTGGGAAGGGCAGCAAAAACCGTTTTAATTTTATCCATTAACTGGGCTTTTGTATTACTGGAAGTGCGATTGGTGTCTTTTTCAACTGCGCCCCATACAAAATAATCCATGGGGTTAAGGTCTGGGGAGTTTGGAGGCCAAACATTTGGACTGGTGAAGTCGTAGAAATTTTCAGACAACCATTTTTGACTTTTCCCAGAGGTGTGGCAAGGGGCCGAATCCTGCTGCCATACATACGGCCTACCATTGGCTACCCTTGTTATCCAGGGCTTGACTACAGTTAGCAACTCCACGAACAAAGCCCGAATTCCAATGCCAGGGTTCTTCAACACCTGTTCCTGCAGATTTGCGAGGAATTCTGCTGTACGAACGCAATCAGATCGTCTGCTAGGGATCTTTCTTCTTGCTACATCCTCGTAGTCACCATTGCAAGTCTCTAGTTCATGCCTGATTGTTTTTACTGTATTCAGGGAGCATTGGGCAGCAGTCGTAATATCCTTATTTTGATGGCGGGCACGAATCATCATGATACAAGTTATTCTCTTCCATGATTCAGGTGGGTTCCAGCTATCCATCCTTTCTGACATCTTGTATATGAATGAAGAAGGGTCCAAACTTTTAAATGAAGAGAAGTGTGTGTTAATACATGTAACTTACGGAAAAATATAATTAATTATAAATATGTCAAATTTATCCCGAACACCCTGTATATGACATTTAATTGGCTAATCATTTTCTCAGTAGTTCTGCTTGAGAATTTATATAAAATAAAAGGAAAATACTTCTCTCCTTAGGTCAAAGTAACTATAAATTGAGCCCACTGAGTAGTACAAATGGCAGTCAGTCTGTACTCAGGACTTTTTAACATAAGGGGAATTTAAATCTCGACTACCATAAGAACTGAAACGTCACCAGTGAATTAGCTAAATCTTTTGCATTGCGACTTTTTAAGATTATTTAGCTACTGTATTATATACAAGCAATAGTATACCCACCAGTGTTATTGCTTTTGTTTTGTTTTAAATGGCTAAAGCAAAGAAGTCAACATAACATCTCTTTGGGAGTAGGCAAACATCACTGCTGCAATTGATGACATTAGCCATACTCAGCTAATTGAGACATTTGCAAACATGGAGCACCGAGTTGCCACGTGCATGCAGAAAGGAGGCGGCCACTTCAGCAATTGTTTGATGCGGTACGCTGGACATCTCCCAAGGTATATACTACCACAATTACGTTTGCCTCTCTTATGTTTGTAATAAATGGTAACACGGGGCCTCCTATCCTATGAGTGAAACACTTTGTACTATTCAGTACAACAAATGTTAACAAAAATCAGGACTTTCTACAACTATTATATGAACATGCAATAATAACAAAATCTGACAAAGTAGCTCTTGAGGGCAAATCTGCCTATCTGATATTTTTTGATAAAAGTTACCAACATTCCCTTACAGCATCCAAGTATCCATCAGCATTGCAGGAACTACAATCTATAACAGCAAAAATGTGGCTGTGCCTTCAGATGGAAAAGTTTGAATATTAACTTGGATATTTAATACACAAACAAATTCAGGTGAAATAAAACTGCAAGACCATGGAATATTTTGTTTGAAATAGAAATTAAAAAGTGAAAATTATCCCCCCCCCTCACCACCACAAGTTCTGTTACAAGGAACATATAGCATTTATTCAGTCCGAGTTTAATTAGTGTATCTGGAGCAATAAGAACACAAGCAGTCAATATAACCTGAGAAAAGCAGTTAATACATGGACTTCTAATTTTAATGCAAGTATTAGTTTTTGCATGGGGAATACACACCAAACTAAGCTAAGGCTGTGAAGGGAATTATTCCTCTTCACTCAAGTTCCAGTGTACGTGGGACTGATCTGTTGATTGACAATAACAGAACTGCAAATAATGAAAACATGTCATAATTTAGATAAACTTACTTCCCCAATTTCATTTGTCAATATATATATATATATCAGACAGAAACAATCTTGCTGATACCATGGTAAATGTCCATGCTAATACAACCCTCAAAGGCAACAGTAATCATTTAATGGTTTCAGCAGCAGATTATTACAGTGTTTTGCAGGCCTCTATGGAGAGAGGACAAACTAGGAATGTTTTTTTTTTTTTTTTTTGGATTATTCCACAAGTCAAAATAAGAAACCATTTTTATCAATTTCCACAAGTTTTATGATTATCTTTTGTTTCGCATCATTGGATAATTAAGTGAATAAAGTGAAAAAGTGGAGAATAGGTAAATAGCAGTCAACATACATCATGGAAAGCAAGCATTTTGCTATGATGCTTGATGGTTCATGGATTACTGTATACTATACTACTTGGAACATATGTAGTTAGGTTTGATCTTCACTAATTCATCATGACAGACAAAGTTACAGTATATAGCAGTCCACAAACCAGCAAATAGCATAGCAAATGTGCACTTTTCATTGTTATTCATGTTCAAATATTTCCATTATATATGTTAACTGTTATTACTTGTTCTATATTTTTTTAAATTTATTCATTTAATTGTTCCAATGATGTGAAACAAAAGATTATCATGAAACTAGTCAAAAAATCTACTAGTTTCTTATTTTAACTCTTTAATTGTGGTATAATACAAACATCATTTCTAGCATTTGTATTTTATGTTTTCTAAATTAACATTTTTCACTATATGCGTGTGTTGAAACAAAAAACAATCTACTCAGAAACTTCTCAGTATTCACATGAGTGCAATGATATCAGCAGGGATTTACAGTATAGTAAATTCAGACAGAGCAATGCTTCACTGCTACCAACTGACAGTAGAACTACTAACATTGCAGTCACCCAGAAGTAGGCCTTAACAATTACATTTATTAAAAGAATGTGCAATTACAACTGTTATAGTTTATTGTATAGAATGAAAAAGTTATACCTAACCTTCAAGCACAGATGATCTAGAACAACGTCAGTAGCTTTGGTCGAGTATTGAGTGATGTATACATTTCCAACCTTATCAGAAAATGGTTCTTGTAAAGGTATTTAACAATTCTTACTTTCAGAATTTGATGTCACAAATTATTGGCACTACGTACTGAACATACAATTTTAATAACATTACGTCAACATTCTTGAGCTTTCAATTGTTAGGCTAATAAAAATTCTAGCCATACTAGATGAGATAAGCTAATATCCCTACTGTTGTATGGAGAATTTATTTGTATATTATAAGTTTTATACAGTACTTAAAATATGCAAGTAAATTCTCCACACAATAGTAGGGCAAAAAGACTTATTAAGAATTAAAGAAGAAACTTTAAAATATAAACTGGAATTTGGTGTCTCATGGATTTTGCTGTCCAAGCAACAATTTCATCTAATCCCCCCCCCCCCCACACACACACAAAAAGAAAAAACTACCATTAAGTCTGCTGTAATTTAGTAATTGAATGATACTGATAAAATAAAAGTTTTATTGTCTTAGGAAAGATTACCAGTAAAGGAAAGGAAGAAATGGAGACTAGCTTTGTAAGATATGAGACAACATACTCATTTCAGCTAGTATAACCATATCCTACCCTATCTTCTCTTGCATACATTGGACCCAAGCATATATATATATATATATATATATAAAATACAGATAAGTTTATAGCATATAAATTTATGTTTAAGGTTAGATAATGCAGTTCTGTTCTAGAGCCCAGATTTAAGTCACTTGAGATGTTTATAATCAGATAATCCTGTCAACTTCATATGAGATTAAATAATTCAAATTCAGGGTTTCTGCACACAAAAGAATCACTGATATGGACTTCACCATAGAGTTGCCAGCTATTCTCAAACTATGCTAACCTGTAATTTTTCTTAAAAATACATCATAATATTGAATGCAATAAAGCTCACTCCTTCATATACAATTTCAACAATTCCCAACAGTTCTAACAGGAGCATCTCTACATTCCTTAAATTCTTGATTCTGTTTAGAAGACAGAGCAATTAAGTTAATCATTAAACCACTCGATCCATTGTCACAAAATTTCTGCTTCTGGTGTGTGTGTGTGTGCAATGCAAACAGCATATAATCATATATAGCATCCAACAGGATGACATTCACCATTTTGTTATTTTTACTATTTCTGATGAAATGAACAAACTAATGGCCTTGATGGATTCAGACAAGTTTAAAAAAAAATTAAATTTTCTTCCTTCACATAACATTTTCCTATTCTTCTCAGGCTATCTTTTACAATGGTACCAAAGCAAAATAAGTTCAACTAACTTTCTCTTATTGAACTATCATTATATATATACACACACACACAACTAATTTTCTTTTTACACGATTTCAAAAACAAAAGCAATTCGATTTTTACACAGTATATTTTGATTTAACCGGTTCTAATGGCACTTATTTTTAAAATTTGTTTGAATTCAGTTTTGTTAAAAAGGGCATTTCAATTATAATTAACATTGCTTAGAACAGTACATATGTACTTAAACTTGAATTTTGGGCAACCACCTCGATGTTTTAAATATCGGGGATTACTCTATGCAACAGAATGTAGACAATTGTGGCGACAAAGAACAATCTATTTTTGTAATTACAATTCCCCAAAGTTTTCTATTCACTTGTCATTGGTTCCTGGTCGGCCTTTATAAAGCTGCTTGGAAATGGTACAGTTCAGTAAGAAATATCAATTAGCACTTGAAGACTGCTCTCTACCATAACAAAACATTCATTAATCTAACATTAAGATAAGTATGCTATGATTGACATCTTTATTTGGCTGCAACCTTCACAATAAAGGTCGGTTTATAATATAAACCGACCTTTATTGGGAAACATATTCAACAGAATTTTGTACCGCATCCTTCACAATATCAAAAGTATAATGCAATTTAATGGCTTAACTCATTACTCCATGCAGTTCTAACATTGAACATAGAGTTCCTATATTACTGGCAACTCAAAACAAATTTCAAGAATTCTGAAAAAAATATAACCTTGTGCATATCGTATTTCACATTAGTAAATTGTCCACCTTATGACTATCCACGAAGAAAAAATGTTCACTGCTGTAAATGGAAAAAAAACCACATGGGTATTTAAAGAATACTCTGAATGTTGTCTTTTTGAACAAAAGACATGTGAGAATAGACTTCAGAATTTTGATATTAATTAGCAATACCTGGATACAATATCATATCCCACTTCCTACACTGGCTAACTTCCAACAATACATTTTCATGTTAAATAAACATCCACAACATACGAAAAAATAACCAAGCCAACTAATGACAAAATCCACAGAGGTTTAAGGTATTACTGACATTTTATGAAAATATTGCATTTCCATAAATCATAACCAAACTTACTGCCAGTTACATATCTTTATATAGACTGTTATATAAAAGAAAATTATCCAAAGGTAACCTTTTTTTTTGGCATAGAATCCAAAACTGCTTTTCAGCAGAAATTTGTGATATTGAAAATATCAATCTCTACATTTGAATCAAATAAGACTAAAGATATTTCTTTAAAATTTGTGTAATGCGACATTCATTTAGTTAGGTGTTGGCAAAGTGTTTCTCACATTTATCTCCCACCCACAGGACTTCTCATTACTGTTTGTGTGCCGCTTCTGTGTTGGGCAGCAGGTCACTGACACAAATGTTAGTTGCAGTGCTACTTGCAATTCTTTCAGTAGAATTTTATTTGAAGTAAGCATTTATGATCTGTCTTAATGACATTGAAAATTTCAAGTGCAATCGAACAAACACTTATTTCATGTAATTGAAAATTTGGACAAATATTAGGATAATTTCTATGGGAGGGGACGTGTTCATTAGACAGTGCTGTTTTTATCCCAGTTATTTCTAATTTCACTGTTTGCTGACAAATATATTACAGACTGTAAATGTTTCTGTACCTTATTCAGTGATACAATAAAACTACTTGTTTTTCTTGTCTGCAATATAGTGGGGGAAGGCATGTTGTTCACTATATAGGGACAGCTGTTTCTAGTCTTCAGACAGTATACATGTAGGGAGTGAATCTATTCCTAACTGAAAATGAATCCTATGATCTAGTACCGCTTTAGGAGTATAGTATAGAAGATGAGCTACATTAAACTACTTGATGCAGAAAATCCATCCGCAGTGTACTCTGCATTTCTAACTGATGACCTAATGAAATTTATGGTAAGAGAAACTAATAGACATGCAGATCAGTGCTTATCTACAACTCAGGACTGTGAAACTTCAGGTAGACATGTGAATTCCAAGAATTACACTTATGAACAAAACAGTTTGTATATATTATGCTACTATGGAAAAAAAAAACTATCGCTACTAAATAAAATTATCAGAAAATAAACCCACATGAATCACCTGATCAGCATTATTAGATCATCGGATAATGCCCCTTCATATAGTTTATTTACTATTAAATTATTTCAAGAAATTATAACATATACTAAATATCAATTAAAAGAAAACTTGAATAAATTTCTATATTTCGGCAATGTTACATTGCCATCTTAATGGGAACATAAAACTATGATAAGTGCACACTAGCAACGAGTAAATGAGGCAGAAGAGAGTAACTATAGTTGTTTCTAGAGTCCTAAAGATGTCCACTAGTGGGCTAAATTGGGTTGTCTTGGCTGATGTTCTCATGATACAAGCTTCCCAAATTTGGGGTAGTCTCATGCACCCAAATGTTGAGGTTTGGGAAGTTTTTTTTTTAGAGCTGAGGTTGATTCCATGAACAATCTTTTGTATTTATATTTGCTGCAGTGTAGTAAAGTGGCTTTCATCCATCATTTTCTGTGGCAGGTATCCAGAGCATAGTGCACAAGCCCAGAATGGCTATATATATATATTGGTGAAACTGGATGTAGTCTGTGTGTTCGGATATCAGTTGTCCTGCCTGTTTGGACAAGTAGGACAGCTTACAGCTGCAATGGACTTGATATACTCCAGGCAGGTCTTTGGTGGAGCAGCCAATTTTTAATATGGTTTGTATCAGGTCATATTTCTTTAGGATTTTCGTTAACTTTTCAGAGGTGCCCCGGACGTAAGGAATGGTGATAGATTTAGTATAATCTTTCTTGTGAGGGGGTTTGTGGTTAACTGGTTTTAATATTTTCTGGATTTTTGGGGGATTGTAATAGGCATTGGCTAAGAACATAGTTTAGTTCAGAGATTAGGGCAATGCCATCTGAACAGATTAATTTTGCCCTGTTATATAGCATTTATAACCACATATCATTGTGTGAGAGGGGGAGAATTGCTGGTGAACGCATCTGCCTGTATGGGTTGGTTTTCTGTAAACAGAGAAAGCCAAAGGATCCACCAGCCTGTCTAAGAAAGGAAGATTGTTTTTTTTTTTTTTTTTTTTTTTCCCAAGGTGAACTGGATTCTGGGGTGCTGGTTGTTCAAATGTATTAAGAAGATGTGAAGTGTAGCTAGCCATGTTGCCAAATTTGGCCACTTCCCTTAGACCTACATACAGTATACTAGGTCACTTGCAGCTGCAAACTGTCCTACTATGGCCAAGCAGGCAGGACAGCTAAAATCAGGATATCCAAACACAAAGACTACATCCAGTTTCACCAATATAGTCATTCTGGGCTTGCGCACCATGCTCTGGATATCCACGACAGAATAAAGCCACTTTACTACACTGCAGCAAATATAAATACAAAAGATTGTTCATGGAATCAACCTCAGCTCTAAAAAACTTCCCAAACCTTGACAAATTTGGGTGCATGAGACTGTCCCAAATTTGGGAAACTTGTATCATGAGAACATCAGCCCAACAGCCAAGACAACCCAATTTAGCCCACTAGAGGACACCTTTAGAACTCAAGCAACAACAATAGTTATTCTCTTCAGCCTAATTTGCACATTGTTAGTGCCTGAGTGCACTTATCATAGTTTTATATTCTCATGAAGATGGCAATGTAACATTGCCGAAATATAGGAATTTTTTTTATTTTATTTTATTCATGCTTATTCTTTTGATTCCTTATACTATTCTTTACATCTTTTAGTAATCAAGTATAGTAACTAATAATCAAATATATCATTCTCTTTGATTACTAATGTTAATATATTCTGAAAGGAACATTCCTTTTCGCCCCATTCCAGTGTCGGATTAATTACAATTGAAAAAAAACCTGCATTTCACAACACAAAGGAACTAAAACTATGGTACCGCTCGCTTAGGTTTCTGGCAAGAGAGCTGATTGCCTAGACGTCAATGGTGTTATGGCATTACAACACCAAGCAAAACTAAACTGGAAAAGAAATTTTTGCTATATTTTCTTAACCAATAGTTACAGCTTCACCCTCAACACATCACTTCATATTTCATATATCTGAAAAGATAGCCAAAGTACCAATCAAAATAACTTTCATACCACACTCAAACCAGCAACTTTGATCTGCTCTCCTAAGAACATACTATCATCTAGCATATCCTGAATTTTTAACAAGTATTAATCTGCCAAAAATTAGGAGAACTGTCCTCTCAAGATCAATTCCTACTCAACTGTAATACTTCTCTCATGCAACATCAGAGTAGCAAATTAGGACTTTAAACGTGTTGTGCTGCTCTGAAGCCACTGGTTTAAAATCCAACAAAATACTCGCCAGTTATAATACCATACTACTGGTATCCCAGTTTTATTACTGGGATACCAGTAATAAAACTATAGACCAATCCTAATTTACAAACAATGCATTCTTGGAAATGTTTGTATGCTGAATTTTATTTGTAAGATAACTAATCTTAATATAAAGATGTAAAAATGCAAATTTGCTTTAATATTAGATTAATCAAACATGTCCATTTCAGTTCCTTCACTAGATTCTTTTGATTCTAAAGTCCAAATCGAGCCTTGGTAATGAACTCGTCACTTCCAAATCCTGTCTGTCCAGAACTTTACTTCTAATTTGAACATTTCAGTATGTTGGTGCTATCTTGACTAATGATATATATCCTTTTTTTTTTCTTAGTTTTCCTCCTGGTCTTTTATAAAGAATTTATTATTAATAGTTTTCTTCAGAATACTGTCATCTTCTATATAAAAATTACATCTTGCTACTGTAATTTTTTAAACTTGATTATACTATATATTGTAAGTTTTTGTAGAGTTGATATAATGCATGGTCATATCTGATATCATTCACTGGGCCAAATATTTTTCTATGCATTTTCCTTTTTTTAAAAGCTGAAATTAACTTCTGTACTATCAATGTAAATATCCATATTTCACATTCATGTTCTTATAAGCCCTTTTTGTAACAATTTTTGGTTAGAGCTACCCCTCCCCTTCCATCACGCTCTCTCTGTCGAGGGCATCACAATGCCAACATTTCCCAACTACCTCCACTATATCAACCTTTCATTTTATATTTGGTCATTACATTCATAGGTAACTAAGTATAGTACATAGTACAGGTTATATATAACTCTTGGTACACGACCAATACAAAGCCCTTTTTTCATCTTAAGAAAAAATTACGTATTTTTACAACTTTCCATTCTGATGCTGAATCAAAAAAAATTTTTAAAGGCATTCCATTTCATACACAATACATCCTTTTTATTAAAAAATGAATAGAGCTTAGACTATGAGTGTTTCATGTTTTGTTAAAACTGCTGCAACTGTTAAGACAGCTGTATAAGGTATTTATAAGAATGACTGCTTGAAGCAAGAGATCTACATTTTCCAATTACTCATTTATGCCTAGTTTATTTTCTGTTGATATGAATCAAATTTTTTACCTGTTTTGAATGTTTCAAAAATTGTAAAAAATTACTATTAACATAGTCGGTCTTGGTTTGTTTTCCATATTTCACGGGTAATAAAAAATAGATCAGCATATTTACATATACCCTTCTGTTCCTGACATATAGTCTCAGGATGTGTACAGGATCTTATGATGGTACATGAAATGTTACATCATTACTAACTTCCTATCAATTTTCCTCCAGATTAGACTCACATGTCAACATTCTCCAATATCATATTTTGGTCTTCTATGGCACTTTTTACTGTATCAATCCATCTACATCTTGGTCTTTTCCCTGTCAACTTGACAGAGAACACTTGTTTTGCTAATCTTTCTGCTTCCATTTATGTGGGAGTATACCACCTGAGATTAGCTCTGCCCAAACATTCCTGGATGCTACCGATGTTAAGTTCTTTCCTAATATCCTCGTTTATAACATGATCCTGCCACTGATGGCATCTGTTAAGTCCCCTATCTTTTTCAGGATTCTTGTATCTGTGGTCTCCAGTCTTTGATTAAGAGTTTTATTTCTGACCCAGCTCTGAGATTCATAAGTTAAAATTGGTTTGAACATTGTCTTGTATACAGCTAATCTCTCTCTCTTGTCCATATAAATTTATTTACTTGACTTCCTACAATACCAGCTTGGTTAATTCTGCTGTATTTTCAAATTTAATTTGCCATTTTCACTAAAAATCGTGCCCAAATAGCTGAATATTTTACTTTGTTCTATAGGTTTTCTATTCAGGATGCAGTTGACGTTTTCAATGTTTCTGCCTATTTTCATATCGTCTGTCTTTTAAATGCTGAATTTCATACCAGATTACCTGTTTTTTTTATTACTCTTGAAACACATACTTATTAACATGCAGATGTTCAATTGAAGAATATTCGATATAACATAGAAAGGGTAAGGCCAGAGTAAACGTTTTCCACTGAGCATCATACAATATTGGAACTTCAAGCAATGGCAAATGTTCATAAACACAGGATTCTGCATTTGTAAAATGAATTGGGATCGCAATTTATTAACCTGTGTTTAAAATGTTAATTGTTTGTATCCTGAAAGTTCATAAGGAGAAGTACACTTGTATACAGTCAAACTTTTCCCATCCAAAAATAAAAGACATTTTTTCCTTTGTTTCACACGGATATCAAAGTTATGATTTATCTAACAAACGTAAAATTATTGCCTAGCTAAATCATATCTCACACTAAAACATCCACTGTAAATAAATCAAATAAAGAGAAATAAAACATTAAATTTTCCTTTCAAATGTAAAATAAGTATATATAGACATACATTAGGTGGGTTGTTTGTAATCTTTTCCATTAAAATTGTCAATTGAAGTAGTGTCTGAAATCAATATAATTTCCATAAATTTGTGTTTCAGATTGTGCTATAAAAGAAACGTGAAAATAATACTTTCATCATTACATAAAGAACAGCTTTCAATTATTATTCTTAATAGCCAAAGAGTATTTATTTGGGTTAAGTAACTTTCCACATTTTGTATTGGAGACGAGAAAATGTTTCTTTTCTTATATCAGTTGAATTATGCTAGCATTCAGTAAATTTAAAATAACTTTTCATTAATTGTATCAAATTTACAGGTATCCGTCGATTAACATGATTAATTAATCCCTCGATGTTACTGAGTATATCAAATCTAATAATCAATGGTAAAAATTACAATTCATTCATGATCGATTACTGTCTTAATAATTCATTTTATATGGTACTTTTAGGAAAGATAAAAATTGAATGCAAAGTAAATGTTTAATAAATACTTGTATCTACAATTTTTTATCAAAAGAAATTTGAATAATTTTAGTTTTTTTTTTCTTATCAGCATAAATTCTAAGATAACAAGCAAAATGACTCTCCAGACCCCGGCAAACAAGCAATAAATTATTAACTATAGTAAGAAAAGAAAAAACACTGCAAATATAATACATGATGGTACAAATTAAGTGGATATTGAATCCAACATTATTTCATAGCCGAATATAGAAACTATAAGAGTTTCGGCAGATGCAAGCATAAGCAACCTTATGGGGAACTCGTAGTAAAGGTGGAGTAAGCTCCAGATCACTTTCCTTACAATCTAGAAATTATTGAACAAGGAATAAAAAAAAAATTAAACCATACCATACTGACATTGGAGGTCGCGGTATCTCTCAGATACAATTTACTGTCAAATATCACAAACCCCTTTACAAAACATGTGTTAAACTAAACTGACAGCAAAAAACAGTGCAGAATGTCACTCGTAACATATGAACGCACAACTACCCATGACCTCCAAGCTATACACTAAATTTGTGTAAGAATATTTATATTAAACATTTTGCATGTATCTGTCAGATCAGCTGTGAGATCCACAGAGTTAAAGTCACGTTAATTAAAACTCTTGCCACAATTAATTTCGTCGCGTTAAGCAAGGGATACCTGTATTATGAATTTCTGATTCCACATTATTCTAGAAGAATAATGAACAATTTGGTGGCAAACCAAACTGTTTATTAATTTTAGTTTTTTTATTTCTATTCTCTCACTGCCATGCATTTTACAAATGAACTAAATATAGAATTAGGAATATGATATTGGTTCACCATCTTTACCATTTATTACACACTGCTGTATTATCTTTGAAATGATACTTGAGACAGTGACAAAAATTACTTTTGGAACACAATAAATAGTAAACAGTTACTTAAGAGATACCATTCAAAAATAGTGTCCACATATCCACACATTTTATTGCTAGTTTTTTCCAGACCCCACCCCCTGAATTTTTAATATGGATGGCAAAATTCAAGGGGTGTTTGTTTGAAATCTGACTCCCAATGATTGAAAAGTTTGCATATTTTCACTCATTTATCTATTTTCAGAAATTCTTTCTATTTAGTTTTTCAATTACATGGGTAACATATTTTAAGGGAGAAGCCCCTTAAAATAAGAATAGTGAATTATAATTGATAGCAAAATTTTCACCTATTTTACAAGAGAGAATTTCTGTCACAGATAGGATAACTTAGCTTCAGATAAAAGGCCACAATCTATGCACAATTTTGAGCTCAAGACAATGCATTTCCAAACCTTCGAGGCTACCTTTATGTTGTTTAAAGGTATACTATATTATGCACGACTAACCTTATCTGGGGTTGCTCATATTGAAGCATTACTATGATGAGCAGTTCAAATGAAAGGAGCTTCTCAATGTCCATTCAACAAGTATCTCCACTTTACATATTTTTGTCAAATTAAAACAACAACAACAAAAAAAGGATCTAAGCATTTTGGCAACCCCATCACTTATCCTACCCTTAACTTGTTCATGTGCAGCATACTGCAATAGCTGTGCATCAGATGGACTCATTTTCATAAGTTTTTTAATATTTATTAAATGTCAGCTTCATTTTTTTGTAAGTGGAATGTGTAAAACAGAAAATAAAGTAGTTATTGTAATTCAAGTTATTACAAAAACAAGCTTTTTTAAAAATATGCACTATAGAAATCTGTTATTGTCTGCACTTAGTGAAATACTAGCATGCCTAGCAAAGATCATGATTTTACAATGTATTATGCAAAAAAAGTGATGAGAAAACACTCATTAGAATTAGTAGTTATTTCCCCTACTACTAATTATTAACTATAATAAGATCAAGTAGTCTAAAGCAGCTAATGCCACTTAGTTCTTACAAGAGAATTAAAAAAAATAATAAAAATTAATGAAGTCACTTTAAGAAAGGAGGGATGAAACATGCTCCTTGGAAAGAAAACCTCAAATGTATGGTCTAATTATTATCAATATCAATCCATTCACTGAATTTGCAATGATTTTATGTACTTGTAGTAAACGGTAATGTTGAACTAGGGATACAGTTCCGATTCTTACTTCCCACCAGTTGCTGAAAACACATGTACAAATTAACACCAAAATTACTGCAACTTCCATAAAACAATCCAATCCTTTCATTTATCAAAAATTCAAAATTCTCTTAACATGGCATTTCACATATCCTCTATTAGGCCTCTGCTTTTGCAATGCAGATTTTACACAAACTGCATGGTATTATATTCTGCCTTTTTACTCCTGGGTGGTTATATATATATATATATATATATATATATATATATATATATAGATAAAAAGGGGGGATAGCATCTTTGTTGGAAAAAAGTTGAACTAAAGAAAGTTTTATTTTTTTTCCTTTAATAGGAAAAAAAAAAAAATTTTAATTTTTTCCTGTTGTTACAGAATTGACTATTAAATAAACAACTGCTATATTTTCTGTTGCAATAAAACTTATTTTGCTTTTAATTTTATATGCAGGAAGGGGTGATAAATAAAAACACTCACTTGGGTTTTAATCCAGGCTTCTAAAAGTGTGAATGTCAAAGAATTAAAAACCTGCTCTTCACAGATATGATTTCAATAATAGGTGAATTCAACAATTCATTTAATGCACACTTAGAGAAATACAGAGTAAGTATGAGATAATTTTTCATATCCCAGCCCATGACAGACATAAGATTTGTTTGAGCCTGGTGTGTTAAAATGCACTGATGCTTGTTTTACAAAGAATCTAGATTCAGCCACAAAAATGTGTTACATTCTACCAAAAGGGTATTTGGATTATTCTCCACTTAAGTATAGAGGATCTCTTGCCTTAGCATAAAGGCAAACAAAAATTAAAAATGCCTGTTAAAATTCATTTTTAAGGCCAAAAAAATTCACCAGATTAGAATTTAAAGAACTCATAAAAAAATCATTCACCAAATCTGAACAGAGAAATTTTGCAGGAACAATAGGATATTTTTTGATGTTAAATTCACTCATGAAAATATTGCTCCACAGACCAAATAGGAATTTTTTTCAAGCAAATTTAGGCTTCCAATAAGCAGTGTGATCAAACAATAGATAAAAAAAAAAAAAAAAAAATGTATCTTCAAATTCTGCTTGTCCATCAGGACAGCAATTTCAAAGTATTCAAAGAGTGTCTATGGGTGAGAGGGAATGAACTTAGAACAGCAACCATTTTATATCCAGACTTATATCTTACAATTCTAAGACATTTTGAAGGATTTAGATTAAAATTTAATTTTAATCTAAATAATAATAATTTAATAATAAATTATTAAAAAAATAAAATTTAGATTTTAATCCTTATTAAAAGCAAAATAAATATATGGCCAATAACTAATAGATCACCTATTTCATGAGATAAAAAAAAAACAGCCTGACATACAGTATTTTGTTAACAGCTGGAAATGAATGTAATCCAGGAATAATACTGTCTGCAAAAATGGCTTCCGCTTCCCCTTTCTGAAAGGAGACAACAACAACTAGTAAATATATCATCATCCTCAACAAATCTAAACAATTCTCTATTATTTGTACTGCACTTCCTTCTCTCATCCTTCACATAATAGGAACTATATTTTGGTATGATGTACATACCTCAATTATAAGATAAAGTTCAAAACATAAAAGAAGATCAACATATTAAAACAGGTTGACTGCTTTATTTCTTTTTATTAAGAAAAGAAGGAGCAAGAACAAACTTCGGGAACTTTCATTGATGGAACTGAACCGTTGCAATCAGTTCGAGATAAAAGTTACTACAAACTGAAATTGAAAATGGTATTTGTGGGAGATTGTACATTCACAAAAATACGCCGGGGTGGGGAAGGAATCCTTATTAGAAATGCCCGTACTAATAACTGGGTAGAAAATCCATCTTAAGAGAGAAATGACATGGCACATAAATTTACTTTTATTCCTTATTGTACACTTAACTCAAGGGAATTAACTACCAACTACCAGAGTTATACAATAACATACAATCATATTTATGTTCTAAAATCTGGTATAATGAAAGGACTTCTGTCATATAAGAAGCTGAAAAAAAAAAAGAGAGCAAATGCTCATGGCATAGAATATTTTGATATAGTAACATGCAGAAGTAATAATATATATTCGATCTCATTCATTATACAGGAAGTCCGTGAATAACATTTCTATATGGCTTATAAAGTTATTGTTCATGGTCACTACATATTGTGGTTTCAAAGCTATCCAAAAAACACCAAACTTCTCAGGGCTGAAAAAAAGTTACCTTGTTCTAATATTGGAATGCAATGACTGAGTAAGCAATTATGGCAATTCAGACGAGTGAAATTTAATAGCTCTCTTTGCAGATTAAATAGCATGAAGATATATCCAAATTTTCCCCAAGTTAAGATTTAAAACACTTTTGGATTAATTAGTGGAAAAATTTAAATCCAAAGGTATATATTAAATAAACCCAAGGCTTCTGAGGTACAAATAAATAACAGATAACTAGATAAAACCAGCCAAATTTTTATTATGTAATGAAGCATATGGCATCAAAAGTTGTAAAAGTATTTTACATTTCACATTTGTCAGTCAAATGCCTTAATACAATAACTGTGTATGGCCTTTTCAGCTATGGTTGGAAATCTCAGGGGGTTTTCAAATTTCTTTTCAGTGCAAACAACACACACACAACTAAAATTAGCTACCCACAAAAGTATTTAGTGATTAAGAAACTTATTCAGTATCAAAACAAATGCCCAACTATTTTCTGCATTTTTTTCCCCCTCTCTTCCTGCGTGTTACTTATATACAATAAGATTTTACTGGTACCTCTTTGGACAATGACAGCAACTAACCAGCAATTTTTTTCTAATTTAGAAAAATGCACAGAATTTACAACATAAAGTTTCAACAGACTCATCAATATGAATCCCAAGATGCAGCCATTACTTGTTTAACTTTTGGAAAGAGAATGACATCAGGTAATGTTGACCATATGCTGAAAAAAACAAAACAACAAAACTGTGACATTATTACAAAAATTGTGTCTCATGTACCCTAGTCATATTTATATTAATATTGCAACTGTGCTATGACTTTTCTACGATAACATAATCGCATTTGAAATTCCTATTACATTGAATCTGTCAGAAATGAGAACGTAAATGTAAATGAAAAAATAGTGTTCAAACTCATGTAAACCTATTATAAATGATGTACCTTGACTATGCGGGTGTGAAACAAACCTATATACTATCTAAAATTCGCAGCTGTACTAAAAAATGTTTATTCCTAGTGTTCACTTTTACATGAGACAATACACCTAATGATTCCCGACAATGGGATACGACACGAAATGAACTACATCCTGAACATCACTTATCACAAAGGGGGAGATTTAAAAAAAAAAAAAAAATTTAATGTCTTGAGGAATGTATGCCTGCTCTAACTCCCGTACAATAAACATGAATAACAAGGGAATGCTATGTGCAGGTAATGAAAATAATGGATGCAAATGCTTCTGGCTAAATAATAAACTTCTTTTGAAGGTGATGGCTGCACTAGTTGCCCTAGCTGAATCCTCGCATGAACCTCAAAAATGCCCTGTCCGATCCTGTCCTGTCTCAACCTGGCTGGTCCTGTCCTGTCTCCATATAAATTCTTCCTCTCAGTAACAGCTAGACATCTACTGCAATGGCTACACCTTCCTAAGCTGAGCTGGCTATACCTGACTGCAGGCTGTTGTTTAAAATAACCCTAAATAGAAATGCAAAACATATTAGCTACTTGTATCTGTGATATCTATATTCTAAGTGCCCTATACTGAATAATATCCGGTAAATTATATTCGAGATTCAGAAAAACTGAGGCACCAGTTAACACGAATGTGATACTAAATAACTCAAAGCAAGTATCCATTTAAAGCTAAACTCCGTGAATATTAATTTCCTTCCTTTCAACAACTAATCAATCCTGATTATTATACAAAAATACACTAATTATTCCATACTTATCTATCCAGTAAGAAACGGATGCACAACTAAGATTTTCCCATAGGAAAAAATTAAAAAAAAAAAAGAAAAAAGAATTTAAGTAAAGAAAGAACATTGCCATTGTAGTAGGCGCAATGTAAGTAAAATAAATAGAGGGAAAAAAAAAAAATGCAGCCTATAAAAACGAATCATGAGCTGTCCTAATCAAAATAAGACTGTAAACAGCATTTATTGTGAAATGCTGTAACATAAATCCAATTTTGGTCTAGAACACATGCATACAGATATTAACAAGAAATATCATAATAACAATTATAGGAAAAAAAAAAAAAAAAACATGTTCGGATAACAGCAGACAACTAGCAGCATTGTGTGAACGCATTTCCCTGTTCTGGAACACGCAAAACTGAGACCCCTTAGCTGCTTAACATCGTAAAATCCAAACTAAACATTGTGATGTGGATAAAAAAATACTTTGTTTTGTTTGCATCTAAATTATTTTTTTCTAGGTATCATGTTGAAGAATGCTGTTGTGCATGTCACATGTACGCAGTTTGAAAAAAAAATTTTTTTTTTTTTTTTTTTTTTTTTATTTAGGGGAGAGAGAGAAAGTGCAAACCCAAGGGCACTATTTTGCTGGTTACAACACAGAGGACCGCATTTCTTAATCCATAAATGTGTGCACATAAATACGAACATACATACACACACAGAGAACTTACCCCAAGACAGCAAAATGACTATTATCTTCGATAACCTCCTCCATAACCACCACCTCCTCCACTGCCATAGCCACCTATAAAAACAAATTTCATTTAGGTGAAGAAACACAGATATTTTTATGATAAATTGCCAGTCATATTCAACACACACATGTAAGTCAGTACTATCTGAAACCATTACATGACTAAAACTCAAAGCAATACCTGAAATGTTCCAGAACTAAGGATTACAATATATTCAGAAATAAATGTGAATACAGTAAAGACCACAGCAGTAAACCATTATTAACTTGTCACCTGGTAATTACTGAATTTCTAATTCCTGCATTTGGCTATATTATAAAAAAAAAATTCAATTTATGGCAGTAATATTTTCACACAGATATATGGTGTATGTGAATAAAGAGTTATACGCATGATCCATAGAAGGCAGAACATGGATGATAAACCACAAAACTATTATAAAATATGAAATCCAAAACAACATACACACATATTACAGACCACAATGAAAGTTACAAAGAAATATGTGCAGGTGCAAGCATAATATCACATTAATATGGAATGAATGTTTGGTAAACTGCAAATAACCAGTGATTACTGAATGGTTAATAAAATTAGCAAGTTAGATAAAGTAAAACTGTGCATTGCAACTTACTTCCATGACAGAATGCAAATATCAAGGTATTTCAAACCACATGAGTAATGGCAGAAAGTAGAGAAAAAATAATTTTAAATAGTATGCAAAGTAGCAGATATTTATTCCTGTTTAGTTCTTTGTGAATAAAATGCATAAATTCTGCTGTTAATAGGAATAAATATTAAGGGGAAAGAAGGAAACATGATGCCTCAACATATGTCAAAAGACAGCTGGAGCTGATTACAGAATATATCAACTACCAATCCTATTTAGGATGATGATGCAAGAAACCTTTATAAACACCGTACAACTATGAGCTAGCCAATCTCGTATAAATTGAAATTTTTTAAACTTGGTTATAAAGATAGCAAGAAATTATATTGGTGTTTAATCCTTTATGCAAATGTTAGCAAACAAAGCTTGTGTATAAAGTATTTTCACAACTAGACTACTTGTATATGGAGGACAAGTTCATGTTAATTGCCTTAGTATCCCATAATGCAAAGCACACATCCTTTAGGATGTGTACATCATGAGATGGCCCACTAACCAAACTAGTTTTGATATTTATTGACATCAGCAGAAGTCGGACCTGGAAGAGATATATAAAGGTTGAAGTAACAGAGACCCCTCATAAAACGAAAGACAAACCAATAAGAATTCATGCAATTAACAGTTCACAAGCTTTGCAGATTCAGCTCATTTAAGAATATCATAGTTGCAACTATGATATTCTTAAATGTCTTTACCCGTAGACAACTGTGTACGGGTAGACGAGGGAAAAAAAAAGCAGAATGCCATCATTCATCAGTGATGACATTCAAGGGGGGGAAAAATGAAGGTGATTAAAAAAAAAAATGCTTAGAGAAACAAGGTGGTTATTTGAAGAAATGATACTACAAAATTGGAAAGAAACATTAAATGAGCTGAAACATCAGTGATATGTGCTAGTGGAGTCACTGCAAGTAGAGCTATTAGGCACCAAGAGTTCAAGAACAGAAAGACAAAAGTCGAAGCCCAACTAGCCAAGAGAGATTTATCAGAAGAAAGCTTAAGGCTTAAAAAACCTGCATGATATACACTATCTACCTATAATTGTCTGGACACCCCTGTTATTTGAAGTTGTGTAACATTCTAAGTTTGTTAATAACACAAAAACTGGTGTATGAATAGTAGGAAGCAGTATTTCATCATAACTGTTGAATACAGATGGTATGGCAACATGATGTGAACTCGGTGACTTAGAGGTATCATTGTGGGCTGTCACATTAGTGGCATGTCCATAAGTGCCATTGCCGCTCAACTGAAGCATCCAAAATCAATGGCTGGTGTGATCTAATAGATGCTCTGGCATCACTATTGCAAGAAACATGCAGGGCAGCCACTGACTTGACAGGAGGGTGTTAAAACAGGTGGCACCGCAAAAAACCAGCTACAAGTGGCAGAGACCATCTATGATGAGTTTCAGAGCACCAGTAAATGCATAGTGAGCACTAATACTAATACGAAAAGAACTCCATTTAATGGGTTTCCACACCAGAAGCACGTGAACTGAACAATTGTTCAGTGGAAAACTGTACCCTGGAGAGATGAATCATGGTTCACCTGTTTCCAGTCTGATGGCAGGGAATGGGTGTGGAGGCAGCCTAGTGAATCGTGATCAGCGTGTTGTGCCCACAGTATAGGAGGCACTCAGCTGGTTTGGAGTGGAACCACTGCTCATAGTCTGGGGTTCCATGAAGACATAGATGTTAAACGACTGCCCTGTGCAGAGTCTTGACCTCAATCCCCATCCAACGAACTGGAGCAGCACGTCCTCAATATGTTGCTGAACTCAGTGCTGCTTTGATGGAGGAATGGAGACAAATTATACCTGTCTGCTGCATATTGGTAGAAAACCTCCCTCGAAGGGTGCAGGAGGTGAAAATACCATATTAGGGTTCACTACTGGTATCATTGTAAATTGCTAGTGTCTGGACAATTATTGGTAGATAGCATACATTTAAAATAGAGAAACATGCCAAATCTAATTCAATTTAGTTCAGTTCGTGAGATTCTTTATCATGCTTGAAGAATAGTCAAATTTCCCCCTTCCTAAACACATTACTACCCCTAACATAAGTTTGAGGCATTTGAAAACTATATTTCAGATTGATTCTGGAACATATCAAGTTTGACTTCTCTTTTAATGTAAAGTTGCTTATGATCTAACCGAACATACAAGTTATTTTATTTTGCATTTTACAATGAATCATTTCCCTTCCAATATCGGCAAAGAAAAACTTCAGAATACTACCACAGCCTGGTAATATCTCACTCAGCTTCTAATGCTATTCAGGACTGCTGGTACTGAAAAAGCAGATTAATAGGGAAGAAGGTATTGAAAATGAAAATAAAATGCAATGCAATGTCATAAATTGATACAGATGCAGCACAATCTGATTTCTGCATGCTGTGCTACAGTATTAAAGCCAAAAGGTGATATAATGAAATACTGAGGAATAAACACTCTTCAGAAGTGCCAGCATTCTATACCTGAACCTTACTGGTCATTTCATAATAAAGATGAACATTTTGGTCTGTTGCTTCAGTTCTGTAATGCCATGAAAATCACACAAATGCAAATAGTAAGAGGAAAAACAAATAGCATTGTATTGTTTATTTTTATTAATTTCATAAAACACTAATTATAATACACATTTAATAAAAGGTTGGTACAGTAATAACTTTTAACACAAATAAGAAAAATCAACATGACTGATATAGAAAAAATACAGATGGACAGAAAATTAAATACGAAAATATGAGAATATGCCAGATAATTTCTATCTCGAACAGTAACATCTGAAGAAAAACTAAAACAGTATGAATTAATACTGTATTAACATTTACATTATTAAAAACTACAGTAGTTGACCAATGCTCCACAAATACAATCCTATTACCAAAAGAAATTCACTACAGGGAAGAAAATAATTATCCAGTGTTGGAAGAAACGTTGCCCTGCAGTTTCTGATTCAAATGTAAGTTATCAGAATAATCATCATTAATAAAATGCACATGCTAGTCTTTCAAGCATTTCATAAAATAAAAACAAACCTGCTGGCCAATTAGAGATCAAGATATAAATATCAGAAAAAAACCTCATACTTTTCTCATATTTTTAAAAATGCTGTAAATTGCATTTTTAAAAATTAAAAACTTTAAATAATGCATTACCTCCATATGGACCAGATCCTCTTTGTGAAAATCCACCACTACTACCTCGCATGGGGCCACCGCCATAACTGCTACCATATCCAGAACCAAAATCACTGCCCCAACCACCACCACTTCCACCTCCTCCACTACCTACCAAAACATAAAAAATCTGATTAAGTGTACTTTCAAATAATATAGGAATACTGTTGACAGATTTAATAAAAGTCAAGCATAAATTCACAAACGCTGTTCAAAATTTATGCTAAATATGAAATGATCAGATGTAGACAATGCTACTGATACCTTCTTATTTATTAAATATAATTTTGCTAAATAATACTAATTACACTTGGAAAGCTAAGGAGTTGTCAGTAACCATCCACTGTTCTTAAGCTGATTTTATAAGAGGAAGTCCTAAGAACCACCAATACCTCACCCTTGTCTTAACCCCCCCCCACAATCAGGATGTGCTAAAAGCAAATCTTCTTATAAAGGATATGTTAATAATATTAGTTTTATACTTCTCGTAGAAAGGCTTAGACATTGGTTATACATGCTTATTATATTACAACGTACAAATGATTAAATGATAAAAATGAATTAAAATTAAACTATCTATTTTCCAATATTTCGACGTCACATTGCCATTTTCACAGGAACTTAAAGACATGTGCATGCAGGCACTACACATAGTAATTGAGGATGAAGCAGGAAGCTGCTGTTTCTCCTAAAAGTCCTGATGGTGCCCCCTAGCGGGTTATGTATGTATTCTCAGCCGTTGGGCTGGAGTTTTTCTGATATAAGTCTCCCAAATTTGGGACAGTCTCATGCAACCAAATTTGTTGAGGTTTGGCATGTTTCTCAGGGCTGAGGCTGATTCCACGAATAACCTTTCAAATTTGAATTTACTACGGTGTATTACTGTGGCTTTCTTGCACCGTATTCTGTGGCGAGTATCCAGAGCATGGTCTGCAAGACCAGAGTTGCTATACTGGTGAAAATGGATGTAGTCCTCCTTGTGTTCTGAAATTCTGATATTTGCTGTTCGGCCTGTTTGGCCAAAGTAAGACAGCTTACAGCTGCAAGGGACCTGGTATACACCAGGTAGGTCGTTGGTATTTAGTGGAGTGGATGAGGGACGCCAATTTTTATATGGTCTGTAAAAAGAGGTCAAGTTATGTTTTTTTATTTTTTTTTTAGGATTTTGGTAATTTTTTTTGAGGTGCCTCGGATGTAGGGAATGGTGATGGATTTAGAATAATTCTTGTTGTGAAGTGGGGGTTGTGGTTAACTGGTGTCAATATTTTTGGAATTTGATTTGGGGGGGGGGGGGGGTGCCATTGACTGAGAAAGTGTTGAGGATGTGGTTTAGTTCTGTGGTTAGGGCATTGTCATTTCAACAGAACACATTTCACCAGTACAGCCACTCTGGTCTTGCAGACCATGCTCTGGATACTCGCCACAGAATACGGTGCAAGAAAGCCGCGGTAATACACCGTAGTAAATTCAAATTTGAAAGGCTATTCGTGGAATCAGCCTCAACCCTGAGAAACATGCCAAACCTCAACAAATTTGGTTGCATGAGACTGTCCCAAATTTGGGAGACTTATATCAGAAAACCTCCAGCCCAATGGCTGAGAATACATACATAACCCGCTAGGGGGCACCATCAGAACTTTTAGGAGAAACAGCAGCTTCCTGCTTCGTCCTCAGTTACTATGTGTAGTGCCTGCATACATGTGTCTTTATTTTAAGTTCCTGTGAAAATAGTAATGTGACATATGCATTTCAAGATGCAATTTTGCTTATTAAATGACATTTAATTAAAGTGCATCAAGCCAAGAAAAGATTGCTATCTGTGAAATTCAAAAAAGGGCTACTGAACAGATATTTGTTAAAACTATCGAAAACAAAAAGTTTCTGTGGGAAATTTCAGTATTGAGACCACATTATAATAGAAATAAAGAGTTGAATAAAAATAAGAAATTAAAACTCTAAGTTTCATGTGTTGTAAGACTTACATCATAACGGGTAGTGGTATATAATTGTTAATAGGCTTTTGTTGTATAATGTTATGTACCAAGACTTCTGATGATGTAAGTCAAAACTTAATTTTTTTTATTCAATTCTTTATTTCTAATATAATAATGTGGTCTCAATACTGAAAATTTCCCACAAAAGTATCGTCAGATGTGTGGATCGCAATGGTGAACATGCGCGCTGAGTTTGTTGATTCATTAGCAAAGTGTTGGTGCCATTTTCAGACATTCTCGTAGTGCATACATTTCTTGGTGTGTGTGTTTATAATGTCTAAGAAAATCTAATCGACTGCCGCATGTGAAATTAGGTCCGTTATCTGTTTCTTGAATGTGAGGAACATTAAAGCAGCTGAAATTCATCAGCAAATTATTGAGGTTTATGGAGAACACCCAATGAGTGATTCAATGGCACGAAGTTGGTAAGACTTTTTAATGAAGGGAGGACAGGTGTGCACAATGATGAATGGAGCATTCTAATCACAAAAGAAAGGCACATGGGTCTGAATCTTGACAAATTATTTGGTAACTAATCAGTTCTTATTAAAATATACTTGTTAAGCACCAAAGAAAGAATTTGTTATTAGAAGGTTTTTTTTATAGTTAGGTCTGTCCTGCCAGTTGACTAATAATATAAACTTAATTGTGCAACACTGTATTCTACCCCATCCCCCAAACATGTACAGTAACTCAAAGCATGGTAAATAGGAACTGAAAGTTTCATGCTATTCAAAACTACACTGTTTAATGTGTTATTATGAGTTATAGTGTAATGTATTCCAAACAGACAATTACAATACCATAATAACAATAATAATTACACATTATTTGTTAACTGCAAGCTCACCAGAAATACTAACTAAAGAAAACACAAATATTATAAAGCCTACTGTGCTTTTTTTTAAAGTCTTAGAACTAGCCATGACTTGCTGAAAAAGTTTCCCTTTATCTCAGTTTTCTTTTACTGCTTTACAGAGTTGTTCCTTTAACTCGAAATATTGGCCTTCGTGCCAATAACTTGTTCATTCCTTTATTGTGCTAATTTAGCATACAATGCCTGTTAGTGATGTTTTAATTTGTTTTCTATTGTTAAGCATGTCTGTTAGATTCAGAAGCTTCACTGAATTTCCCCTTCCTGCTCTGCATATAAATGGATACTTGTAGTTAATAATAATGCAAAAAAATTGCAGTGACAATAACTTTGCTGCATTAAAGTGTGCATCACTATAGCTGCTATCACAGTATGTTATATCACTCACTACAGTACTGTTTTCATAAGATCGGAATGTCAGTTCAAAAAAAAACTACCTTTTTTTTTTTTAATTGTTAACCAATGCTATTCAAAACTTTGCATTTCAAGGATTGCATGTACATCAGGAAATGGTATATTCATTTACAAGGGTAGATCAAACAGTGACTGATGCTGAAAATACAAAGTACTGGTCTCACTAATTCTCAAGATAACTGGATCACAGATATAGCCAGCTCTCAGTGTGAACAGGGTTTGCTCACTATAACAAATTACCAAAAAGTGCACTGCTATAGCATATTTACCTTAGAACAATAAACTAGCACTATGGTGTCTGCAAGTTCCCCATAGAATTGATCACAATAACATATTCATAACCAGGGAGGATTAATTACTATTAATCCTCCCTGGTTATGAAAGATGTATGCATGTATAAATCACTATAGATACGTGTTCATATACGTGATAGACATTACTAAAAATTCTCATTAAGAGAGTGATACACTGATAGCTTAGGAAATGACTAAGGATAGATCATATTCATTGAACTAATAATAGTCATGTAATTAATTATGATTTGCAAAGTAAGCAAATTATCTAACTATATAACACATTAGGATTTGCTTTTATTGTTTACATAGATTTTTACTAATGCCTATTTTCCCCAAGAATGGATGAAATGAAGATGTCCCTGTACAGTGGGAAAAAAAAAAAAATCTTCCAACCTCCTGCATTTACTGAATATCTGTAACATAATTGGCTATTTCACAGTCTGTGTAGCCCCTGTGGAAATGGTGCATGTATATGTAGCACCAGGCCACCCGAAGAAAGAAAGACTAATTCAATTCTAGTTAACTAGAACTTTTTCTAATAGTTTCTTTAACTAGTTCCTGAGTTGGTCATTCTCTGGCAGAGAAAAGCAGTTTTTTTCCCCCTTCCAGAAATTCTGGTTTTTAATCATGTAAACTCAAGAAAATCGACCACAGAACCTAGAATTATTTCAGACAATCAACTGTGGTGGGGACCATGAGATGGCAACACATATCTGCCGTACTATCTTGCCTTTCAATATCATTGATACTTTGGACCAGCCATCTGGTCGGCTAAAAGTAGAGGTTGACTATCCTTCAGTCGCCTTACATGAAAATTGGCTAAGACACGAGCAGACCTATTAAGTGGTGAGTAGGATTTCACAATGAAATATGCAAGTGATTATAACTTAACTGCCAGTGAAGACAAACATCTTGTAACCCATTGTTTCCACAATGTCAACTAGACAGAAACCTTAAAACAAACTTATATCCACTTCAAGTTGATCAAAGACATCAAAGCACTTATAATTGGAGTATATAGTTATTTTTTTTTAAAGTGATGTTTGCATCAATGGTTTTGATCACTTTTTGCAAGCTGGTGCAAACTTAAAAAAAACTCGTGGAAACATTTTACATAGCACAGAAAATGAAAGACTTGCCTATGATAACAAAAATAATGTAATGACATAACTTCATAAGCTTCTGGTACTTTATGCTTCTAGGTTTAACTGATAAACTAGAGTAGTTGAACGCATGGTATGTTACTACTGTTTAGAACCAGAGACCTGCCGTCAGTTATTCTTTTTAACCTCATGTTGTGGCAATGGCATTTTGTGAAATTACATCCAAAATAGAAAGATAGATGGTGAAATTTCACAGCCGAGAAGATGGATCGTGACATTGAACGATTCTTAAAAGTTAATGGAGGGGTGAATGACACATTTCTTGCTATGAAGAAAAGAAATAAGTCACCCTCCAGTTATCCATTACTAATGTTCATTCATAAGGTTGAGAAGCAGAGCCCTTCTAAATCACCTTAGCAACATGCTTATATTACTTTTCATATAAAAGGTGTTTGTCTTGGCACTTAATCTTTTTATTGTATATTTCAAAGCAACATTTTTTCCTGAACATGAGAGAAAAAAAATTAACCAACTGAATATTTTTTTGCTCCATGCAAATTCCAACCTATTCCATAGACTTACTAAGTCCATGGAATAGGTTGTTCAAGTCAGCCTGCAGGGATGCTGCATCAGAAATGTCTCTTTACACCTAACTTAGCACCAACCCCAATATCCTTAACCCTTTCACGACCATGGGACGTGTCCCCACACAAAATATTGATTGTGTACATAAACCAAAATAATGTCAATATTTTTTTCCAGTAAATGCATAATCTGGAACGTATTTTTGATAATTTTATTACTGGAAACCCTACATTAGCGCCACCTCTCAAAAGAAAGTTCCACAGCAAATCGTACGTTCAGAGCGAGGTGTATTCATAGAATATTGTTTATGGCGTAATATTTTCATTTAATGGTAAGTAAATAATAGTATTATTATGTTTTTCAATAAAATTTTGAAATAATATTCCATAAAAACATAAAGGGGCATATTTTACAAGTAAATTACTCATTGTTGTAATCGGTTATTTTACCCACTTTTGTATTTTATTTGTCTTTTTATCATTACAGACATGTCGAGAAAAGGGTGCAAGCCTCTACTAAACACTGCAAAGAAATTTTGCAGTGTTTAATAGAGTAAATAGCAATGATGAAGACCAGGTATTTATAACTCAGGATATGGATGCGGGGATTTCTATGGTTGAAACTGAAGACCCAGCACAAAAAACACGTTGGAATTATCAGCAACAGAACCTGAAACATAAAATAGACTGCAAGTAAGTGGCCTTACGTTCATATGGAAAAACAATACATGTACAAAATAGCTTTCCTGATGGTTATTATATCTTTGGAGAAGTTCAGATTTGTAGAGACAGAGATTAAGATTCATTATCGACACCCATTGAAATTTTTTTATTTGACTACTAACTTTGAAGATTTAGTTAGAAAAATAAGAGGTGAATCTATATGATATGCTGAACAGAACGGAACACAATAGAGTCGATGATGATGATGAAATGAAAGCTCAGTATGAATTTGGTGATAGGTTATCATGTTTTACCATCATTGAGAGATTATTGTCTATTGATTCAGATATGGGCGTTCCCTACATTGCACATGTAATGCCTAGAAATAGATTTGAAAATATTCACAAAAACTTTTGCCAGATAGAAATAGCGCTAACTATGACAGAACATATAAAATCAGGCTTGTAATGGATCATTTGAACAGTTCTTTTCAAAAAGCAATGAATAACAGCAAAACATAATCCATTAATGAGCATATCATAAAATTCAAGGGGCAATATTATGAAAAAGTATATCAGAAATAAACTTATAAGATGTGGTGCAGAACTGATGCTAAAACAGGCTATTTTTTTGAATTTGATCTGCACAAATGAAAAAATCATCAGAAACTGAATATGGATGGCGAATAGGTAGTGCTGGAGCTTACAAAAGCCATTGAAGGCTTAGGCTGTGAGATATACTTCGATAACTTTTTTAAACTCACCCATGCTGCAATATGACTTGAAAAATCGAAACACCAAGGTATGTGGGGACTGTTTACCCTAACCGAAAGCAGCTTCCAAAATTTGTGCCATCAGATAAACATATGAATCGAGGAGAAATTTATACCAAAAGTTTAGATGGTATATCATCCGTAAAGTGGATGGACAAGTCGGTACATCTTTTAACAAACTTTATATGGCTTGTTCAATTCCTGTTGAAAGAGTTAGAGATGATAAAGGCGACATGAAAACAAGAGAAAAAGATATCCTTGAAGTATGGAGTAATTACTTCGAAAAATTGCTAAAAGAAAAAAGCAGTGATAAAAAAAACTCAACAGGCATATAGTCAGGAATACATATCCATACTCGAAATAGAAAAAGCCATCAAAGGCTTGAAATGTAGAAAGGCAGCAGGAGTAGATGTTTAGTTCGACCATAAATGCTGAAGTATGGTGGTATAAGAGTCTTACAGTGGCTGCACTGCATAGTTCAGAAGTCCTGGACAGAGGGACGAATTTCCGATGATTGGAGTAGGGAGCTCTAATAGTACCCATATATAAAAAGGGAAATAAAACTGAATGTGAGAATTACAGAGGTATTTCCCTACTGTTCCTGGCAAGATTTATGCAAGCATACTTGAGAAAGTTGAAAAGAATTGTGGAAGAAAAGCTTGGTGAAGAACAAGCTGGATTCGAGCTAAATTGAGGTTGTCAGGATCAGATCTTCACTTTACGACAAATAGTTGTGAAATCACAGGAATATAACAAAAATCTGTATTTAAGTTTTGTCGATCTGGAAAAGGTACCAAGAGAGCTATTCAATACGCTACAGTTATATGGTGTTAATGAGGCATTATACAAAGCAATACTTAGTCTTTATTTAAGTTGTAAGTCAGCAGTTAGAATTGAAGGAAGTACAGGAAGATGGTTTAATGTTAAATCTGGTGTGAGACAAGGACGTAACATTATCCCCTCTGTTATTCATTATCTATATGGATCACATTATGAAGGAAAGTGGTATTAAACATATCAGAATTGGAGATGTTAATGTCAGCTCTTTGTTTTATGCAGACGATGTTATACTTCTAAATAAATCCACTACAAGTTTGCAAGATTCCCTGACTAAATTGAATAACTGTTGTAACAGATATGGTATGAAAGTCAGCAATAAAAAGACAGACAATGTCAACTTTGTTGTGAATGGAGAACCTGTGGAACAAGTAAAACATTTCAGCTACTTAGGCACGATTTTTAGTGAAGATGGTAAATTAAATATGGAAATAGACAACAGAATCAACAAAGCTGGTATGGAATGAAGTCAACTGAATAAATTTATATGGAATAAGAGAGAAATTACTCAGAACATTAAATTAGCTGTGTACAAGACAGTGTTTTTCTGGGTCAGAAGTAAAACATTTGACCAAAGACTAGAGATCGCAGATATGAGAGTCCTGAGAAAGATTAAGAGTTTTGAACAGATGGCATCAATGGCAATATCATATTAAAAACGAGGATATTAGAAAAGAATTTGACATTGTCAGCATCCAGGAATGTGTTAGCAGAGCTAATCTCAAGTGGTATAGTCACTTGAACAGAATGAGTGAGGAAAGATTAGCAAAACAAGTGTTCTCTGCCAGGAAAACGACCCAGAGGAAGACCAAGATATAGGTGGATTGATACGGTACAAAGTGCCTCAGACGATAGAAATATAAGATCTGATAATGTTGGAGTCTTGACAAGTAACAGGCTGATATGGAGGAAAATTGTAGATAGGAAGTTAGTAATGATGTAAATTTTTCATGTAGTACCATCATATCCTGTACACCCCTTGAGGGTATATGTCAGGAATTTGATGATGATATTTAAAAGTGCATAAATAGTGCACACCTTTTAGAGTGCCATCTTTGATAGCAAGAGAGAGATTGTGAATATGGGTGTGATGGCCACTATGTGGCAGAACACATGTGCAGCCGAGAGGGAACATAATATGCTGAAATTCTGTGCTACCTCATTTACACTATCCTACAAAATCGTTCACTGAATTAGCACAATCAATTTACCTGCACTTCCTTCTCACTCTACTAATTGTCCCACCTATAAAACACATCTTCAGTACCTGTTCAAATTTTCATTGTTGAAAACTGAATCTGCAAGCATTATCCCCCCCCCCCTCCTCCCAGTATTCTATATTCTTAACTTCTAATATGATCAATCACTTTTCATTTACTGACACTTTCAATACCCCCACCCACCCACCAATTGGCACAACTCATTCTGTATCTGCATTAATTACCTTCTTGAGCACTACATTTCAGTAGTATGGAATCTGGATTTTGTGCATACAATCGAAGGCTGAAGCGGTGTCTCATCAAATAACACCTGATTCCTTCCAAAAATTATTTGAAGGCAAGATCTAGTTAGTCTCCCAAATTTTTCCAACTGAGTAAAATCTAAACTTCAAGGTAACGATGAAATGACTCATGACGATTTGGCTTGGGTGAAATTGAAACCATGTAGTTTAGTTTGCTACTGAAATAACTCATCACTTAGTCTAATGACAGCAGCAATCCAGATCCTGTACTATTTAACTACTGGATCTTCATTGCATTACTTCCACCATCACAGAATTCTGCAATATGGATAAGATATTTCCTGTCAAGCTAATTATATAATACTCATTTTTATTACAGTATTTTCCACATCAGCACTAACTAATGAATGCAGATTACACCACAGTTAGGAGAAAGCTGAATCAAGCTAATACCCTGAAACTCCAAAAATTATTAATTCTTCAACAAGAACAAATAACAATTCAAAACACTCCCTCAATACTACACATTTAGTGTTTGTACAATTATAAATTACATATACGAATAAGTTAAATTCAGATTTTTACACTCAAGTAATGAACTTAACGTGTTTATAAATTCAAAACTACAGTGGCAACCACAAACCACTTGTAATGTGGTGGTTTATCCATTCAGACTGCATTAAGGAGTATGAGGTTCATTCACAAAGTATCCAGATTAAGAACTAGTATAGATGTGCATTTTCAAATCTTGCTGATAGTAAAGAAAAGGAATGTGTAAAATTTTGTTTTCAGCCAGACCAGTGTGTGTGTGTGAAGAATCCCCATTAAAATATAACCATATAAAAATTAGTACCTTGTCCAAATCCAGAACTAAATCCATTTCCATATCCACCTCCACCTCCTCCACTACTGCTATATCCTCCCTGCCCACCATATCCACCTTGACTGTAACCGCCACCAAAACCACCTGCAAAGAAAATTTAGAACACTGAATCTACATTCTTGAAGTGAAATATACGTAACCTTGGTATATGAACCATGCAGTTAATTCTTTACCAGATACCTTTTGGTCCACAATCTAAAAAACTGTGTTACCTATATATACTTAAACACATCCAACAAGCAAGTATAATCTTCAATATGATGCTATTGTCTTCAAAGTAGTTTCTCTGAGTTAGTTATAGTGGTTCCAGAGACCAGTTATCACTAATTCTGTTGAGTCAGGAAACAACAATATTTTGTTGTTCATCTGCTCACTTTCATAGTTTTAATATTTTTATTCCTGATCCTCATTTAAAAAATGAAGATGAGGAATAAAAATTCCTGATTTTACATCTGGAATTTTTATTCCTGATAAAAGGAAATTACTGCATTACAGTAGAATTGCTAATTAGTTTAATAAAAACATGGAACTTGTAAGTAGTGAGAGAATGGAATAGAAACAAACTGCCTCTAGTGAAATGACTGAATCATCTACTTCAGAATTAGAAGTTTTGTAATGAACATACAACTTGATGTACATTTCTGCCATACACACACCCTGTTTTTCAAATAAACTAACTGTACATTCAATTCCAAATGAATAGGTACAAAACAGTACTTACAAAAATACATATCTATGCTACACACTTCTGTTTACAAGCAGCAGTTTTATTTTTAAAAGATTTAACCACCCTCAAATATTTTACTAATGCTCCAAAATTTTTTCAAATCTCTTCGCAGAGGTAAAGATTTGTTCACTGCAAGCTCCAGCTGCTCCCAAAATGCAGTTATTTCCAACAATGTCTTACCTCATTCTCTTATTTTTGATAATAACTCTAGATCCCCAAGCAAGATCAGATTTCTCTTCTTGCACTGACATTTCTATCTTTCCTAGAGATTAACCTCTTCTAGGTAGCATCAGATTAAGGAATGCTCCCTCCCACTCCCGTTTCACTCAAATTGTTTTCATGTTAAAACTGCTTTATAGGTAATTTTTCATGGACAACTTTCTGCCACACTACTTATTGCTACTTAACTTTTTTTAAAGTAAGAAGCAGCTACTTAGTTTCCATTACTGATGAAACTTTCTAACCTCCCTTCCTGTTTCATTAACCTAACTGTTCTCTGAAAGAGTTTCCTTTTTCCTGCTCAGACACAACATTCATGTGCTGAAGGATCTACAACCTTTCACATGCGTTAATATTTCATAACACGTTTTCTTCAAGTATAAATTACACAAAGGCTAACGGAAAAATTTTACAAAAGGACTGCAGATTAAATATCTACTTTAGTTTTCTCACCATTTCAGGTTCTAATGGCATTTTCCATATTCAGAATCGAGATTTACTTATTACAGATTCCTGCTTTATATATTTTCCATCCACTGTGTTTTATTTTGTTCAGAAAGAACCTGATAAAAATCCCACTTTTATTACAAATATACAACTTCATTTGGAGTAATGTTTTTCGGATAACTTTGAAACTCTTTGTTACCTGCATGCAACTCTAAAACCATTAACTAAATGGTTTAGCAAGCCTGCAGAAGTTCTTATGTGGGAAGAATGTGATACTAGAAATGAATATTCTTGTATTGGTCTTAGTCAAAAGAGGTAATAATTGAAATCTGCTAATATTGGCTTACATGGAGATGCTTAACAGTGAAATGCTGTCTAAATACAAACTGTAAGTTTCATAACACTTATTTGTATAAAAATTAAGCTGTTATACTTAAATTTCTATTACACAACTATCCAGGAAAGTGCTAAGAGTGGGAGACAAAAATACTTTATTGAACACCATTTAAACCCATTACCAGTACTAAACAGGATAACAAAATACAGGTAGAAATCAAATGTAGAGCACATGAATTATAAATGCAAGTAAATACTTACCATCAAACCTGCTATCATAAGAACTACTTCGCCCCCAGTCACCACCTACAAAGAAAAATGCAAGTCCTCTTTTTAACTTGTAAACAGTTATTTGAAAAGCATTTAAAATTAGTACACTAATTCAATTTACATATATGTGTGCTCGCACATACACAGTCTACCACCAGGGAAAGGTTGTACCTTTAGTGCATCAGTACTATGAGCTAGTACCCCCCCCCCCAACAAGTTATTAATTTAGGCTAGAGACTAAACACAGAAATATTTGAAGCCATTTCAGCCTTCTAATAAGCCAAACACCATTCTAAATGAAACTTACTGTTTCATTTAGAATTTGGTGAATTCCAGATTTTGGAAATTGGCAATTTGAAAACAAGTTAATGGAAGAACACTTGAGTAGCAGAATGCCTGTCACATTACTTCAAACATAAAAACAAATGCAAATTTAACTTGCAACTTTGGAAAAAAAAAAAAAAAAAAAAAAAATCTAACTAGAATTCTAGCCACAACTATTTCTCAAATTGTCAACTATCCATGCTATACTCTTAAGAGTGATTTCCACAGGCCATCAAAAACCACCATATATTTCAAAGACAAACAGCTAGACAGCTAGTAAGATTCCTTCCAAGACACACATGAACTGTAGTGAATCCTACTATAACAAATTGTCAAAAAGTTCTTAACACTGTCCTACAAGCAACTGTGGGTTATTTTAAAATCACTACTACAAATATAACAATACATCAAAAATTTACTTATAGCAAATCGACATCATAAGCCATCACCAAATTCCTTATTTGTGGAAGAATGGAAACATTTAACTTAAATCTAAGCTTGAAATTTTTGGTAGCTATAAGAGTAACCATCTACTGCAACTGCTCAGAATATAATTTGATTTGCGAGCAGTACCACAATAAGAAAACTAGAAATTTAGAAATGCAAGCTAAAACATTAAGGTTTTGGTTTGAATGCTCACATATCACAAGATATAATAACATATATCTTGTCATATGTGAATAACGAACAATTTGTTATTGTATCACTAATGATATAATAACAAAAAGCAAGTTACATAAACTCTGCAAGAGTAGAGGAAGATGTATACACTAAGTTTATCAGTTTTAGGTGGAATCTAAATGGTAATAATGGTTTTTGAGAGGCAACCCATAGAAATAGAGTAACCCTGCTTGAAATTATGAGGAAGATAAATATACCAAGTTTCACGATCTCATCTTTGCAGCTCACTGGCCAACAGATAGTCTATTATTGAGGAATCATTTTGTTTTATTCTCCATAGCTATATCTATGTTGATACCCTTCGGTTGGAAAGACATCAATCTGAATCCTCTTCAGGAAGAGAAGAACCTTTATCAGGATTTTCAAGTGCAGGTGAGATAGCCTGCCACATATGAAATTAGTATGGTTTTTTCAGTTGGAAATTTGGATTTTATTTTCTGCAAAACAAGTAAACTGGCTTGAAGAATGCACAACCTAAAGTCAATAAAATATACAGATAAGATTCCACAGACTCTCAAAGTATTAACTGGGTGTCAAAGAAGTGGAATTACTTAGATGTAACAGATGAATAACATTATCATGCAAAGAAAAATGGGAATGGGATTTATTTTGTACTGGAATTTTTTCACCCACCAGCAAATTCCTGATACATACACAGCTTGGAAAAGTCAATGGAAATACCATGGGCAAGGTACATTGCACCACATAAGTCACATATTTGTAGCTGGTATAAATTGTAAGTAGACAATATGATTCCAAGTCAGTGCAACTGTGTCCAGGTGAAATCGCTCAGAGAAGAGAAATGAGTTTGAAAGATTCATTGCGATAGAATGCCATATTATAGGCCTCTTTGTTCAGCAAATTGGGCTGTCCCGAGGAAACAAATCAGCGACACAATACTGAGATGTAAGCGCAGGGAATTAACAGCAAGTAATACCTACCACACTCACCAAACATGACCACAGGATGGTACAAATGATAACATGTAAAAATGCCATTTATCAGCTGACACACTGAATGTGAAGTTCCAGGCATTGACAGAAACACGTTTTGTGCAGAAAAAACATGTTTTCTGCACAAAAACATTCAGAACCAAGGCTCACACCCTACATTACCCAAACCAACATCTTTGGTGTTGCAAAGCACGAGGACTGGGACATGGAAACTTGGAAATCACATTACACCCTCTATTGAACAGATGTGGCAGATGTTCGGTGAATGTCTCCTACCAGAGTGTAACCACGACTATGAAATTTGGAACTGGTGGTGCAATGGTATGATCCTGTTTTCCCTGGTTTGGCCTCAGACCTCTGTTTGTGGTGGCAAGAACACTGAACTCCGAGAGGTATCTGAACATTCAGGACAAAGAAATGCACCATGTTATAAGGCTGCTGCTGTAATTGTGAGGTTTGTGGAAATGAATATCACCACACTTCAGTAGCTTCCACAGAGCCCCGATCTCAGCCATATTGAACATCTGTGGGATGAACTGAGCACTGGATGAGGTCAAAGGACATCTTCCCACAACAGTCCAGGACCTTGCTATTGTATGCCTGTGGAAAGTATGCCTTGTAAATAGCTAGCTGCCATAGCGGCGAAAGGAGGGTGCCATGGCTGTTCATTCCTCACACTATGGTGTCCGCTGAAGATCCTATGATGATAATGTAAAATAATCATATTGTACTACGCTCCTATTGACAAATTTCTTCCAAACTACTCATGTATTACTGACATATTTCAGTCTTCTGAAGAACTTCTTACCGCACCAATCTATCTAGATGTTGGTCTTTGCCTGCATATCTATACCATCTTAGTTAGGTCACACATCTCTGAATGGTAAAGTTCCTTCTTAATAGCTTGATTTTTAATATTTATTTGCCACTGTTAGCATCTGTTCACACCTTAAACCTTTCTTGTATGTAAATGAAAGTTCTCATATAACATCTTCAATCAAATGCTTGTCTAAGCTCTGAGACCCATAAGATGGTCTAATACTGTTGTATATGCAAGTATTCTGATTAATTTCTCTCTCATTCCATTTAATTTATTCATTTAACTCCCCAGCATAACAACTTTTCTTATTCTGTTATGCGTTTCCAAATTTTATTTCCCATCTTCACTAAAATTTGTGGCTCTATAATGGTCGTGAAAACTTTTTCTTATAAGTTCTCTTTTCAGAATGTAATTACTCAGCTTTCTTGCCAACTGTGTTACAGGAATTATTGAATTTACTTAAAAACCCAGAAGACTGGTAATGGATTTATTCAAGCATATACTACATAAAATAGAAAGTTGATATTATACCTAATTTCAATATAGTTTGATGTCACTTTCTTCCAAAATATCCATATGCAAGATGAATGAATATGGTGGAGACAGTGTGCACCCTTGTTTTAACCAGATTTTATAAACTATGTTTTACTTCCTTCAACTCTAAATACTGACTTAAGGTAAATATAGAATATGCATTGCTTTGTACATCTTGTTCACACTATAAATTATAGCATTCTGAACATGTTTTCTTCCCATATCTACAGGGATGTTTTGATAAATCTTAACTGGAACACTCAGATATATTTCTCTGTATTTCTTATATCAGTTCAGCATTTAACATTCTTATTTTTTATAGTCTTTTATACTGTTATATTATTTTTGGAATATCCTTGTTTGGTAATGATCATAAAAGATATGTTATATAACAAATTTCATTAAAAGAGAACTTACCTGCATAAAGTTTAATTTTAAGGTTAAAATACTTTAATTTTTTTCAAATAAATCAAATATTTATTTCAAACCAAATCAAATCAAATAATTCAAAGAGCAAATAGCACGTTTCTGAATAAAATACCCACATAAATTTTTGTTCCCAGATTATCTAAACTCTAGCATTTTTAGATAGTAATAACAACTGTAAATTCATATAATACACTTTACCTCTAATATCTGGTCCACCCCTTCCAGATGATGAACTGCGGAACCCAGACTTCATTTCTTGATTTCTCTTAATATTTTCCATTTCCTGCTTAGAAAGGGCTTTTTTCACTTCAGCACGTTTTCCTTTTATAGTATGATGTCGTTTTACTACATTGAAAGAGGAGGGAAAAAACAATTTTGATAATTAAACAACTGTATTCACAGTTAACAAATCAAAAAATGTAAGATTACATACACATTTCACTAATATTTCATAAATATCATGTATATATTTGCAACTATCTAATTATGAACCACAAATAAAAATGAAATTCTTAATATGGAATAACTGGAAAAACCAAAGGTTAAAGCATATCAAATTTTAAAAAATTCCCATTAAATCTGTCAGGGAACCAGGACAAACAGTGAATTGAGCTACTGGAACCAATCCCAAGTGAACATCGGATGTTTAACATAAGAAGCATCAATGGAAACAAAATGGAACACACGACTGGATAAATACCAGATTGACATATTACTGAAACAAAAGAGGTGAGATCCATTTAATCAACAAATACATGTGATATCAAGGCAATAACAATCACAGAAGGAGTAATTATAGTATTCAACACTAAATATTAGGATAATCTATTGAATGGCAGGCGTTATCAAGCAGACAAATTTCAGAAAGGGGGGGTGTGAGATTTTAAATTGGGTCCCACAGAAGGTTCTATTATGAATGAAATAGAGGAATTTCTTGCAACATAAGAAAAGATAGATGACAATGAAAAAAAAGAAAAGTTGGTCCTTGTCTAAGACTTAAACAAGGAGACAGAAATATTACTAAATGTTTAGGAATGCTCTAGGAAAATTTGGAGAAAAGAGCAGTTAATAATAATGGTAACAGTCTCGTATGTAAAAAAACACCATACACTTAATAATAGAAAATCTTACCGATAAAACTTAACATTGCAAGCAAAGATATGGTAAATCTTTTCAACGATGTTTCAAGAACACCAATAGTACCCCCCCCCCCCCCCAAATTTGAAGTTTTTCTGAGCAGAAAGGACTAGCAAAGAGATCTCCCCATTTTCTATGTTAGCTGAACTATTCATGAACTGGTTTGAATAAATAGCTCTCCAACATCAATGAACAATCAAAAATTTGGCAAAATACGTTGATATTTTTATCCTCTAGTCCAATACTATTACACAATTAGAAGATTTTGTTACCTTCCTGAACATTTATCCTTAGATTAAATTCACAAAAAAGGTCTTTACTAGTTGAGACATCAGAACACAACACACTCAACTAATCAGTCCAGAGGAAATCAATTAATACAGGATGTTACCTGCATGCAACTTCTCATTAGCACCCAGTACAAAAAAATAGACATCATCCATTCCTTACATGATAGTGTACAGATTTTCACTAAATTAGATAAAAGAAACCAAGATCTACAGTATGTTAATTTTTTCCTTCTGAAAAATGGCTACAACAGAACATTAGTCAAAAAAACTATTTCAACCTCCTAAACAATCTATGAAATCATATGTTGTTTCCTACCAGAACAACAACAAAAAGGAGCAGCGATTCTTCCATAGATATAATTGATCATAAATAAAATAGCGAGATTGCTTCGCCAAGAAACCTTAAGTCACCTTCTACCCAACCAACAAAATTTCTGTACACCCAAACTTCCACATCTGCCACTTAAAAAACCAGGCGCTTAGAAGATCAGTTGCAATTGCGGTCTACACCACATAGGACAGATTGGCAAGATATGCCGAATTGGAAACACTTCAAGAATGTTGAGAATGAAAGAAAGCACAAATCAGCACTGGCAACAGACTGAAATGCTCCACAGTTGTTACCATTTTTACTCAAGTGTTCAAAGAATCAGGTGAAATGATCAAGCATCCTCTACGGTATAACAAAAAACAAGAAATGATTTTTTACAAGTCTGTTCTTCCTTAATCCATCATGACACCTATATCTACAAGTGATATACCTCTATCAACCCACAAACCAGAAGACAGAGTAATAACTAATGAATGCTTTCCACTGTTTAAACATTTTCAAATATTTTTTTTATTAGATATTAACTGCTGTTAATTCTTTCTATTTATTCATGAAAGTAGTCAAAATACAAGCAATTTCTATATCACATTTTTGTTTGTTTTATAATGTAAAACAGTTCTAAAAATATCATATCTCCACAAAACCAATGTAGCTGGAACGGTAAGTACCTGCTGGATTTCTGTTTAGGAAATGAACTAGTTATTATTACTGCCATGTTCCAGATAAAAATCTACACAAATTCACATGGAGAGATACCAATAGAAATAAGGAAATGCTTACCGACTATGACACAGGAATGTTTCCTACCAGTTCAAGACACAGGAATATAGAGGATTTGAAACTGGAAGTGAAATTTTGTGCGTTTTAGTTGTCTTACATTAGCTACTAACGTGGTGCTCTTTAGAATTATCTGTTATTATTTGATTGTCATTCTGTACTGAAGAAAATGAAAATTCAAAAATAAATAATTTTCAATGTTTTTCTCCATAACAAGCAGCTTTCAGGTGAAGAGTAAACTCAAATACAAACATTATTCAAGAAAAATGAAAAATATTGAAAACAGGAACCAAAACCTTGGATATTCAAAAAACATACAAGGATAGAAAAATCACAATTCCATGGCAAATTCAGGAAATGAGGCAAGGAACTCGAGAGCAATGAAAGTTACTGCCAAGTAAGTCAGTTGGTGCCATAAGAGAATACAGAAAAATGGGGGGAAAAAAGCACTGAGCATAGTTAAACAAGTCATAGGAAGACTTTAGGAAGAACACAAAGAAATATCAGGAAGGTGGCAAGATAATCTGGAGGAAAGAGACAGGAAAACTGAAGATAAAGATCTTCTAGATATCTAGAATAATTACTTTTAAAGATTTAAACGAAACAAACAGTGGCAAAATAGTGGTAGAAACACTAAACAAGAATGTCATCAGGAATAAATATCAATACTTGAAATAAAAAAAAACACTTTTAACTTGAAATGTGGAAAAGAAGCTGGAATACGCGATATGTTACCAGAAATGCACAAATATCTAGGCAAGAGTTTTACAATGGTTACATTGCATAATTCAGGAGGCCTATTTCAGTGGGTGAAAATCCAGATGATCGGAGAAGGGCTCATACTATCTATAAAAATGGAAATAAAACAATGTGAGAATTACTGAGGTTTTTTTTTCCTACTGAGTGTTCCTGGTAAGATTTTTCCAAGAATACTTGAGAAACCAGTAATAAAAACTGTAAAAAGGGCAATTTAGAGAGGACGAGATGTCTTCTTTCACTACGAGTTATTCCCGCTTCCTATGTAGGGTCACTGTGTTACTTAGATGCGACTTCTTGTTAGTACCACTCCCAACCGACATGTCGCCTAGCCTGCCATTGGGGGGATATATTTTTGACTGTAGAAGCGTATGTTCACAGGGCCATTTTGCAGGATGAAAAACGCCATACAAACTGGCAGAAAAATCCTACTGCCCGAGCCCAAGACCGGCTAACTTAGAGAGAGAGAGAATTCACCTAAACCTCAAATATGGATTTCTGTCAATATAAAGTACCTACATTGTATTACACAATAACTGGTACCGTATACAAAATTTACAAAAGTAATACTTAGAAATTACTGGAAGATCCTCACATCTTCGAACCTGGGACACTCCTTCCCCAGGCACATGGTTATGAAGTGCAAAGCCACGAGGCTAACCCTGCGGACTTAGAGAGAACAAGCTGTATTCAGGTCAAATTGAGGTTGTCAGGATCAAATTTTACTTTAAGACAGAGTGGAAAATAATGGTAATTAAGTTTTGTACATCTGGAAAAGGCATATGACATAGTGCCAACAGAAAAGCTGTTCAAAACACCAGTTATATGGTGTAAATGGTTCACGTTATGCCAATTATATCTATATTTGAGTTGTAATTCTGTAGTTAGAATTGAAGGAGGTGCATGAAATGTACATTACCTCCACTGCTATTCTCTCCTTTTATATGATGATTGTGGGACAAAACATGCAATGGAAGGAATGCAGGTAATATTGGCAACATTCAAGCCAATAGCTTCCATAATCCTTTTATTACACATACCAAAAGGACATATGACATCTGATATGTGCGATATTGAACATCCTGTAGAGAAGAGACTAGTCTGCATAGGATGTTCTGGAAGGTAAGATACAGCTGCTTCTGTGATAGAGCCATTTCACTTGCTTCAGCATAAGGACTGAGTGGGAAGCACAAGTATCTATCCAAATACACTAATCATAGATGGGATTCAACTGTCACATGCTGGGGCATCAGACCAATAATCCAGCTCTGAATGTGTACTTACAGATGTAGCAATGATCTGGAAACCATTCTGCAGAGGATAGAGAGCAAAGGAGATTCAATGCTATTGTATCTTAATTAGAGGTTATAAATGGACAAGTTTTCAAAGGTAAGTCCCAAGAATTTGGCTTCTGTTGCTACTGGAATTAACAGTTTGTCACATTCTTAACTCAGGTTCATGGTGAAGAGTGTGCTTTTAGCAGAAATGTATAGACATTTTTCTATGCTGAAAACCTGCTCTATTATTATTGTTAACAGCCCACAGAAAGAGACAACTGCTTGCTGAAATTACCATCCTGTTATGAGAATGACAAATTGCGAAGTCATCAATGTATAGAGCATTGCCTAGAGTGGAAAGTAGCTGTTCAGTGATTGTCTTAAGTGTCACAATTAACACAGTCTTGGAGAACATCCTGTTCCTGATGATATATCCAGAGTCTAGTTTTCACTGTGAATTAGAAGACTTAGGCAGACAAAGTTTTTAACATATACAGGAAGGTGTCCTCTGAGACCTAGGTTATAGAGGTATTTTAATATGCCATACCTCCAGGCTGTGTCATCAGCTTTTTCCTGTCAAAGAACACTGGAAACAGATGTTGCCATTTTTTCAGGAACATGTCTCTTATACAAGTTTCTAAACAGACCAAATGATAAAAAGTTAAGAAAGGTGTATGTATGAAAGCCACATTGTGTATTGTAGAGAAGTTCATTGCTTTCAAAATACCAGAGAAGTGCCTGGCAGTAACCTTTGCATAAGGCAGTTGTCCTTGTAAGGACAACTGCCTTCTGCAAAGAATTCAAGAATGCATCTAAGTATTCTGTTGTATATTAAGAGAAGGAGATCCATAGAATATGATAGGTGTTTTATCATTTCTTAATGGATGCAAAACATGTACTGCATTGCACTAGTTGTGATTAATCGATCATGTAAATTGGATCCAAGATGTTTATGACTGATGTCTTATATAAAGTGCTTTTGAATAATCACATTTAAAAGCTATTAAGCTTGATATTGATTCTTTCTAGCTGCCTAACACTCTGGGTTCCATCAAGGCTTTGGAGAGAGTGGAAATCTAGATGTTTTTAGAGTGAGGCTTCTCCTGCCTGACAATGAATTCATTGATAGACTGAATCAGCATTAAATTTTACATGAGGGAAAAAGAATATTCCCATAATCATTGCCCACTTTCCACATGGGTAATTGTGTTTCCTGTAAAGACAGTAAAAATAGCATCCTAACAAGCAGCAGAAAATTTTAAGGAGAGCACATAAGAAATTGCAGAATATAAGTGTGTAGGGATATGAAAGAAAGTACTAATTCATTATTAAGAATGCAGAGGTTGTGACTGTCAAGCACTCATTTCTTGATATGACCTCGTGCATTTATGTTAGCACTATTACACAGTGTTGTGTCCATTAAATTCATTCATAAGTATGGACTAAGGCTGTTGCAAAATAAGATTATCAAGTCCTATCCTATTTAACTCATAACCCAGTGATTTGATTCCAACACTTCTGCAGCTTTTCCCATTTAAGCAGGGTCGCTGTTTGTGGTGAGTCCCCTCCACAACCGCCTGTCTTGGGCTGTAGCCACATCCAAGTCCTCCTCCACCATCTCTTCTTTGGCTGTCCACGTTTTCTCCTCCCCTGCACATCCACCTGCATGACCTTTCTTCCCACATACTCTTCCTCCCCACTCATCACATGACCAAACCATCTTAGGAGCAATGATACAAGTCTTGTATCATTGCTCCTAAGTTCGTAACTTTCACCATTCCCCTTACATAGTCATTTCTCAGACGATCCTTTATGGTCACACCGCACATCCACCTAAGCATTCTCATTTCCGCTACCTCCATTCTGCTGATGTTATTTTTCCTCAGGGCCACAGTATCCATAGCATATGTCATAGCTGGTCTCACTACTGTCCTGTAGATGTAGATTTTGCTTTAGATTGATCGGCATCCTCATATCACATAGCACTCCAGCCATCTCCCTCCAGTTCTTCCATCCTGCATCCCACTTCCTTCTCGGTCTCACCATCCTCTTTCATTGTTGAACCTAAGTATCTAAAGTCACTGACCTTCCTGATGACATCTCCTTCCAGCTCTAGATCTGTCTCCTGGTTGCCATCCACATTGCAACACATATACTCTGTCTTACTTCTGCTCAGCCTCATACCTCTCTCTTCCAGAACTTTCCAGCTTAGCTGCCACTTCTCTTGATTCTGCATACAACATAGTCCAAGAAGGTGTATCTTCTCTCACCTCCACCATCACAATATTAAACAGGAACGGACTTAATGCTGACCCTTGATGCAAGCCAACTGTCACTGGAAAACTTTGTTTCTCTCTCAGGCAGATTTGAACACTTGTCTTCACATTTCTATACATCTCCTGGAACCTGACATATTTCTCTGGTACCTTCTTCTCCCTCAAACACCTCCAGACTTCTTGCCTTGGCACTCTATCATGCGCTTTCTCCAGATCAATAAAAACGAGGTGTAGCTCCCGTTGCTTCTCTCGAAACTTTTCCATCATCTGTCGTCGATCGACAAGGCATGAAGCCAAATTGCTCCTTTGCAATCTCCACTTTCTTCCTCAGTCTTCCATCAAGAACCCTCTCTAGGATCTTCATTGTGTGGGACAGCAACTTTATTCCTATGTAATTCTTAGCCTTGGGCATCTCCTTTAGTGTTGTAGATGGAGACAAGAGTACTTTCCCTCCATTCCTCAGGTATATTTTCCTGTTGACAAACTTTTATGAACAGGTCCCACAGCAGGTCAATTCCCACTCCCCTAGTGCCTTCCATGCCTCCACTGGGATCCTGTCAGGGCCTACCAATTTTCTATTCTTCATCCTCTTTATGGCTTCCCTCACTTCCACTCTACTAATGTTCTGCACCATCCCCTCATTAGGCTTCCCATCTTCCCTGTGAGTCCTTGCATTTTCTTCATTCAAAAGCCCTGCAAAGTATATTCTCTGTTTCTTATATCCACGTCCCTCCTTAATACCCTTCCTCCAGTCTTTTATCTGCCTCACATGTACGATGTTCTTTGATGCCTTATTTTTACATTTTGTCAATCGATAAAGCTTCCTTTATTCCTAATTGATCATAAAGGTCTTCATATGCCATGGCCTTCGCCTGTGCAACTCTTGGCTTCTCACTTTTTCTCTCTGTCCTCCACCACTCTGGACTTGTCCCACTTCTGCTTTGCCTTCCTCTTAGCTGTCACTGCATCTTGTACATTATCATTCCACCACCAACCCTCCTTCTGCTCTCTAATCTTTCCGAATGTTTCACCAAGCACCTCAATTGCACAGCTTAGAATTACATTTGAATTATGTCTCCACCAGTCTTGTATACTTTCTAGTCCAGCTAATACCTTCTCCCTAAAACGGTTCCTCACACCCTCTTCTTTTAAGCAAAACTTAATTTTCGTCCTCCCATGGCTTCCAAAGGTTCTTATCTTTGATAAAGTCTGCGCAAGCAGCTGGTGTTGCTGAGCCACCTGATCTGTTGGGATTACCTTACAATTTGTTACTGCCTTAAGATGTTTTCTTCTAGTCAAAATGTAATCAGTGAACTATTGCTGCTACTTCTGAATGTTATGAAATGCTCTTCCCTCTTACAGAAAAAGGAGTTCACAATTGCCAGATACTGCAAACTGATTTCATTCCAACACTAAATACTGAAAAAATGAATTAATCTTAGAATTATAAATTTGTTATCTAACATTAATTTTTGTGACTATTTGCTGTGAAAGTAATACAGAGCCATTTAATGTGAAAATTTCACCAAGAATAAATGAAACTGATAGTTCAGCACAGTTAAGTGACTGAAGTAATCCACTCTAACATTTGAATCATGGAACAGACATGATTGGTTATGATTTGTCTTGTATGTGGGAGATCAATTTCATCATCATCATCACCACCACCACCACTGCTTATTGGATGCCTGAAATGGCTTGAAAATTTTCAGCTTTGGAGCATAGTTGCCATATTATATAAAAAATAGTTAAAAAAAATCTTTAGCCCATCCCCAGTATTGTCTGGAGAGAAAAAAAAATTACATCAAATAATAAAAAAATGAACATATTAAATTAACAATACTGCATTTAGTACAGTATTGCATACTATAAGGATCAATATTTCAAAGGGAGATTACAGCTGGTTCTCGCTATAGGAAACTTGTAGAAACCACAGAAAGTCTGTTAAAACTTCCTTTTAAAATAGTATGGTCACTGTGGCAGCTTGTTTATGACTTTTTTGGTAGGTAGTTTGACATTGTCAGAATTCAGGAATGCATTAGCAGAGCTAATCTCAGGACGGGAGAGGAAAGATTAGCAAAACAAGTGTTCTCTGCCCAGTTGACAGGAAAAAGACCCAGATGAAGACCAAGATATAGGTGGATTGATACAGTAAAAATTGCCTTAGAAGGTAGAAGTATAAGACTCCAACATTATCAGATCTTATACTTCTACCTTCTAAGCCAGTTTTTACTGTATCAATCCAACTATATCTTGGTCTTCCTCTGGGTCTTTTTCCTGTCAACTGGCAGAGAACACTTGTTTTGCTAATCTTTCCTCTCTCATAAGTCCTGAGATTAGCTCTGCTAACACATTCCTGGATTCTGACAATGTCAAACTACCTACCAAAAACGTCATAAACAAGCTGCCACAGTGACCATACTATTTTAAAAGGAAGTTTAACAGACTTTCTGTGGTTTCTACAAGTTTCCTATAGCAAGAACCAGCTGTAATCTCCCTTTGATATTACAGCTGGTTCTTTGAGATAACAGACTAATTTGGAGGAAAATTGTAGATAGGCAGTTGGTAATGTAATTTTTTCATGTAGTACTATTATACCCTGTACACCCATTGAAGGTAGATATCAGGAATTTGATGATGGTAAGTAGTTACAGTAAGTGGATTTTTTTTGTTGTTATATATTGATGTTTGCTTATACTGAATCAACTGCAATTTAATTCCTACTAAGCATATCACCATTGTTATTTAATATCTATATAGATGAAAATAGTAAAGAAATAGAAGAAAAAATATAAAACTGGCATTTAAACTGAATTGTAGAACTATACTTTTGTTTGTAATGACCAAATAATCATAGCAAGAAGTGAAAATAAATTCAAAAAATTAATATAAGCATTAAACATAAGCACAAAAAAATTTGGAATGCAAATAGCAACAGGAAAAACAAAAATCGTGGATTTTAGAGGATCATTCTCAGTCAAAAGTAAAATCGTGATTGAAAATAAAATTTTAGAACAAATGAACTGTTTCAAACACCTTGAATATGCTGTATCATATACAAAAGCTGACAATGACATCAAAATTTCTAAAGATAACAGGAATGATCAATAATATTTTCAAACCTAAAGCATAGTTTTGGCAAGACCTCTATACTGTACAGAAATCAATTATAGACACCATTAAAATGAAGGGGAAAAAAGAATAGAAATTAGAGAAATTAAATTCTTGTAATGGACAGCAAGCAACACAGAAATGCATAAAGAACTAAAAATAGACTCAATATTGGCATTCGTATAACAAATTATATGAATACCAAAGAGGTGGACTGAACACATGAAAAGAATGGACAGTTCAAGACTACTCAAAACAATACTCTGATACCACCCAGTTGGAGGATATAGACTTCAGGGATGACCAAGAAAAAGATGGAAAGAGGAACAGCTCACTAGGTCTAAATCCCCAAAAGGATGATGATGATGACTAAGCACAGGTTAAAATAAGATATATCATAAGATGAAGGGAAGTAAGAGAAGAAACATAATATGTTCTAATGTATTCCACCCTACTTTGCATCTTACGCTCAATGGCCAACTTAGCTTTTATATAAACCTCAAATGCTATGATAGGTTTGTTTAATCTAAACTATGTAGTTTTTTGTATTTGAATTGCACATTTTCTCTGGCAAATCTTACAAGATGAAAAATCCTTTTACCTTGATATCAAATCTTTTGTTAAAAGCCTTAATAAAGGGTCACACACCAAGCTATTTCCAACCAGTGGTATCGCTGTTACTGACTGAGCAAGAGACTAAATGTTATTTTGGCTTAAATTACAAAATATTCTATAGGATGACCAAATGATAAACAGAACTACCAATAATAAAATTTAAACATTAAATGTCTGAATCTTAACATGTTTCCTAACCCAGTAACTTTCTGACATCCAATGTCATGTGATGACAGAAGATAAGTTCCAGAAATGTTATGAACAATGGTAGCACTGCCACACATGAAAATTACTGTGAAGATGACAATAACCTACAGGTAATCAAATAGTTTTTACATATACATTCTGGGAATTTTTTTCTCACAGTTACAGTTGCCATCTTCCACAATCCCCTTGCACTGCCCACAGAATTGCATAAGCTGGGTTCCTTTGGTGGTGCTATATGTAGCCAACGTGTTTATCATTAGAGAGAGAGTTGTATAGCTATATGGGTTAAAATACAGTGGGTAGATTATGAAAATGTAGTGGTAATAGCACTTTGTAATGTTGGAATAGACCTGTTATTTGCAACATGCTAAAAACTCTGATTCAGTAGGATGTTTGTATATCAGACTGTTAACTGTTATAATGATACAAGACGTATATGACTGCCTAAGAACAGGCCAACCATGCTGCATTAGGACAGAATAGCTTGTGAGGGCTATGAAGCCTGCCGCCACTGCAATCCTGTGAGAATGATGAAATGTGTATGACCTGGGGGTGAGAACCTATCGTTGTTTTACTGGACACTTCCCAACACCATGACATGCAGTAGAGGGTGAAGCAAAGATACTTTTCCAGTGGTATGCCAACAACAGTCAGATATCCTCTTCACAGATGAGATTTTCTCCAGTTATATAACCCAGATGGTCACACAGCATGTGCCATAGCACCCAGGATTCAGAGATATCATCACCCTACGTCAGCAATGGTTTGATTGGAGATGACATACCATGGGATATCCAAGTTGCATTCCTGTGAGAAAGAAGTTATAAAGTCAAGTAAAAAAAAAAAAGTCTACCAGAGTACATCAAGACGCTGCTGGAACCTGTGGTACAGCCCTGAACACATTGTTTCATGGTAGGCAGTGGACCACACAAACATTCAGTCGCGATCTGAAACTGCTGGCTTTCAAATTGTGGTCAGAGCTTGAGAGATTAGCCAACAGGAATTAACACCTCAGCCTAAAGGTGTGTTTGGACGAGCAGTGGCAGCTTTTCCATTGTATGTTGTGAGTGCTGCATTTGATGTTGCCTCACAGACTTCGGGCATGCATGAAGGCAAAATGGGGACATTTCGAACATCAAGTGCTGCTGTATGCACGTTATACATGTGGTTTGTATGTGATGAAAGTTGCAAATGATTTATTGATGATTAAAGGTTTATGCACTGTTCAAGTTGTAACAGTATTTATGAAGACTAGGTACAGGGGTCTGCAAATATTCCTGGACCATTCCAATAATGAGAGGTATGACTCTTTCAATAATATTCAGGAAAAATTAAAAATAAGAATTAAGTTTGTATCTTTTGCTTGCACTCCTCAAAAGAAAGTTGAATATAAGGGTCTAGCATTTATCCTGCATGAAATAATTACAACTTACTCTACTAGTTCTAGAAGCTAGGATGTCAGGCATCTGCAACACTAAACTGTACATTTATTTAACTGGGTAGTAAAAGAATCCATTAAGTGCTTCCATAATGGATTTATAAAGATGATACACAAGCCCACTGAGTGGAACTTGCTTGATTCTAGTGGATGATGGCATATATTTTGCTGAAATAAACGTTTTTTTTTTTTTTTAGCAGAATGTGAGATAGCTAGTTGCACATGGAGTTTACCATCCCCTAAAAAAACACCCACAAGAATGGTTAAGGATAGTCTGAAGAACTAGCAACTTAGAACTTTGGGATTTGAGTGAGATAAGATTTGAAGGCTAAGAAAATATAGGGAAGAAGCTCGACAATGAAGTATAAAAGAGTGACAAGTGGATCTAGAAGCCACCCTGATGAGGACTGCACCACCCACCACCACATAGTACATGAATTATAATGATAAAATTGGAAGGGATACTTACACACTATTTTATCAACTGGATCGTAATCATCATACTCAATGAAAGCAAATCCTCTTTTCCTACCACTACCTTTTTCTGTAACAATATTAATGCTCATAATTTTTCCATATTCATTAAAATAATCCCGGAGATCATCCTCTTCAACATCATCCTTTAAGCCACCAATGAAAATTTTCTTTACAGTTGCCTGGGCTTCAGGTTTTCCAGAATCCTAAAATGAAATACAGCACAAGTTAATGCTAATTTTTAATGGCACTTGTGAGAGTAATTATTAGATACATGTATTCAGAAGAATAAATAATTTTTTTTAAAAAATTATTGTACACATTTTTCAATGGTGCATCCATGGAAGCACTGTTTGTCAAAAGTGGAAGCTAGAACAAAGAACATTAGCACCCCAACTGGCATGATGTCTATTGACGTCTGTTAAATTTAGAAATTTAAATTTCAAAATCATTCTAAATTTAACAGAATTTAAATAAATAAAATGACTGAACAGCATGGCATATAGGCAGTTAATCCGATTTAAGTTTTGGCAATGTGCAAGTCCTGCAGTGCTCTATTTAAATAATTGCTCAAACCTCAAATAGCACCAATGTAAAAAGTGAATATTTATCCAGACGTATATCTTGGTCCATGTCCACTCCATGCTGAGCAAGGTCATATTTTTCAGTTTCATTACTGATATAATGATTGGTGGTCTTGTACTCATTTTCCACCTGAACACCCTGTTTGTTGAAAGTGGAGGAATAGGCACTTGCACTGAACCTGGTAAACACCAGGAAGAGGCTATTATCTTTCATTGATGATAACCAGGATTTTTTTTTTTTTTTTGATAGGGAAAGGATGTAGGGACTGAACCATCTTTTCAGGATCTTTGCAAATGCACTGGATGGTGTTTAGTTTTTGTTGAAGAGCTTAGGAATTGAAACAGATAACATGTGCTCTGTTGAGTACAGATTTGAAGATGCCTAGATGGGTGATGGGCTCAATCTTGTTATTATGCAGTGGCCCGTAAAGGAAGTTTCATGTAAATATTCCAGATGGGATATAGGAAAGGAGAATAATCAGGAATGCTAATTTTCCATTCTTTTCTTCTTCTATAGTGAAGCTGATGCATGGATGTATCCTGTTAATTTTGGGAAAGAATGATGAGATATTGTTTAATTTTTCTGATTTATGTGGTCTTCTAGTGTTGGTATCGACTTCATCGTAAATCAGAATGGAATCATCAGAAGAGAAAAAAAAAAAGAAAAAAAAAGATGGGGGGGGGGGGGGGGTAGGTGCATCAGTGACATTTACAATTGTATGTAATGGCACATTCTTTTTTGTGGCTTTTAAGTAGTATCCTTAAAAAAAAAACTACAGTTATGAATAGCTAATGCAACAGCTGTAAATGTGTGTGTTTCTGGCTGGTTTGCCTGTTTTGGGAGATGAAAAACCCTGCCACCTCCATATGAAACCAGCTTTCAAACAGATGACAGACCTTTTCGCATCCATAAGGCAAATCTTCCACTATTCCCCAAACTATCCACACTATGATCTTACATCAGGACATCAGAAAAGCACTTAATAGTCTTGATACTAACAAGTCCCCCATACCCTGATGGCATTCCTCCAGTTGAAACTAAGAGTTTGTGCTTTGGAACTACTAACATCCATCTTATATTGCTTTTACAGTGTTACACTCATCTGACATCTATCAAACAGCCTAAAGGCAAGCTTTTATCCTGTGTATTTCCAAAAATGAAGATAAAACCATCACCTTAATTACTTGGCTTCAATACTCACAAGTGATGCAGAGGGTTCAACAACCAAATTCGCTAAATGGAGACCAATTAGTTAATTAGTAATCATTAATATGGATAGCCATTCTTGTTCTGTAGTAGGCCTCCTAATCTCAAGTCATTGCTCTTGATATTACCAAAGTTCGATTAAGTCTGGTTCTTCCTAGTTATGATCTTATGCTCTCTTTAATACCCTTATAAGCAGATTTTCAGCAATGGTCATCATTACATGTAATGGTGGATGGTCCTCATCCCTTTCATGGGATTTTTCCCATCAATGCAAAATACCATTAGGCTACATGCTTTCACCAACTCTTCCCCTGTATATCAAATCACCTTTTCTAATGTTGTCCAATCCTATTCATAGCTTTGCTGATAGGCCAACACACCATCCACATAACATATCCAAAAGGAAGGCACAGGTTGGAAAGAACAGAATAGGGTCTTCAAGATGCTCCAGGTAAAAATGGGGAAGTGCAAATGACAAAGAGGTAGCAGTTTAATTAATCTGTTTGTAGAACTGGTTTCTGCACATCTGAATGCAAGACAGGGTGAAACAGGTCAACTGTCTAGAGGGAACTCTTCTGATAACAGTCGACAACAGCCAGAGGTATGGTAAATAAAGACTGGATATCATAACTGACCATGTTTTTAGACTTAGCGTAGTTTTTTTTTCAATCTGTCAGAAATTCTGATGAATTTTTCACAGAAGCTCATGTGTGGCCTGTAAGGGAGCTAGGAATCTGGCTGTGCAACAGGTGAGAGTGGTTGTGCAGTAAACTGCGTTTGAGTTGGACTCCTTATGGTGGAGTTCCAGCATGTGTGTCACCTCTACATTCCTTGTTCTAGCTTCACCTTGTGATTATGCTGATACATTGATGGCCTACTAATTTCTGATAAAAATATTTGCAATAATAAAAAATTTTTTCAACGTAGGTTTTTTAAAATTTATTTATTTATACTTGTAAACTCCTTTTACTAATGGTTCTAATATTCAAAACTACATCACGGCAATCCTTTACTTCTACAATCACCACCCTATTATGCAAGTAAGACATACAATCGTTTAAAAAATAATTTTTTTTAAAAATTATATTAAATATCTGCCTAGCGCATTCCCCCTTTGGGACTACGTTAAGCAGCACTAACCCAATTTTTGGAATTTGATAGACTGCCTGCCTCAGAGTGATAGATAAGGAGGCAATATGATTAACACTTTATTGTATTTACCATCATCTCTACAAAAATGTTATGTAGGCATGTCCTACATCCACAACAAACTCCAATCCAGTAACTCTAGATTAAATTGATGAGACCCTCAAAGTAACCAAAACATGTAATGTTTCTGTTGTTGTTGACATCATTCTTGATCTCCTCACTTATCGTGGCTTGAAGCCAAAAACCTGGCTATCCAATTAGTTCTTCTCAATAATAAATTATTAACAAGTTGCAAAAATTAGGCATGAATCAAAAATAGCCTTACTAAAACCCAACTGACAACCCTAATAACTATTGCTCTATAACACTATTCTGTCTTCTTTAAAAACTTCTTGAAAAGATTATCCTCTAGGATTTCTCCAAAAATAGAAGCCATCTTATAGAAGTGACATCTCTCCAACAGCCAAAGTTGAGGAAACACAGAAAAGATCTGAGCTCAGCGTAAAAGCACTTTGAAACCTGAGCTACATCTCCTAATCCCATTAAAATTGCAGTTTTAGATTTTCGACCTCAATAACCACAAGGCCCACAGAAAAAAGAAAAAAACTTCTGTAACAGAACTCGCTACCTTAATGTCACACTTGACTGCTGCCTCACATACAGCACCTGGAATAAAACTGAGTTACATATATCTGCCAGGAACAATATCAATAAACAAGTCTCACTGATTGGGGGTTATAATGCTTCGACCCTTAGACCAGCACAGTCTTGGCTCTGGTCTTCCCAATGGCAGAATATTGCTTGCCAGCTTAGAGCTGAAGTTCCATGTGACTTGATGATACATAGCTAACAAAACAATGTAAACTATCTTTGGTATCAACAGGACTACTGCTCTCCAATGGTTGCATGTCCTTTTCTACATCACTCCTCCAAGATTCAGAAGAGAAGCTATCATCAAAAAATAAAATCAGAAATCATATCAACCTTCCCAAAATCTTGATATCTCCCCACCTCGTTGCCTTATTTTCACATCTCCCACCTGGCTCGTAACACAAGTCGGAACGTCTTATATAAGTACATCTGATCAGACCCAACTGTCAGTTTCAGGATTCAGACTTTCTTGACACCACTAGAAGTGCCTGAATAAAGAAATATACAGTGGACAAGGCTACCGTGCCAATCACATCTGTGGAGACATTTCAGTCATGCCTATGCATGTGTGGTGCTACTGTGCAGGCTATGCCTCAAAGCATGCTCCTTCCTCTCAAATAGTTCCATCAACTGTTAACTGAACTGCGAATCTGCAGCTTTGATAATTTGTATTTTTACTCATATAGTAAATAAATAAAGCCACCACAAAAAAAAAAAAAAAAAAAAAAAAAAAAAAAAAAAAAAAAAAAAAATTGAATGACCAATTCATTCATTGTGCAATTCTACTTGTCTTTATCAATTACAGATATAATGTATATTGTTAAGATGGATATTAAATAACTCTCAACAGCAAAGGCAGAAAAATGAGACTAGATATTGGACATATATTTTGAGACAGTTTGAAGATCTTAAACAGCCACCAAATAAGAACAGGAACTTCAGCAAAAAAATAAATAAAATAAAAAAGAAATTATTAAAAGGCAATGATTGACATAGCTATCTTAGACTTGATCACATGCAATAAAAAAACAAGATGTCCAAACTAAAAGAACAGTGAAATATACTTGAAATTTAATTATAACTGCATTAATAGACCTTGTAAACCAATTATCAACTTTTATATGGAGTTACTTCCTATCCCCAGAGAATTAGGTTATCCTGTCCCTATTCCCAAGATATATAAACTCATAAAAAACAAAACTGCCTTTGAAAATTACCACAGATGGCAATCACTGCCCAAAATATTCCGTGAAAAGTTTGTTAGCAAATGCAAAATTCCCTAAAGATTCAGTTTATTGTCCATTATTACAAATGTTCCCATCCACTTCTATCCAAAACTGAAGACTAATCCACAAATATTAAAGCCTAAGAGTAAAAAATTAATATTCTTTATGTTAAATCTCCTCAACTTTTTATCATATAGTTTAGATGAGCCAGGCTTGGCAAGTAACTACTCCTATTATCAATCTCATGGATACTCAGAGCAAAATAATAACTTCATATACTTCCACCCAAACTTCTGATAGATAAAATCAAACTAATTTTCATTATTTGATTATCCCTTCACACTTAGTAAATCTTTTCTGAATACCTTATTCTGTTAAAAATTATGTAAACTATGTATCTTCTCCATTCTCTAATATATTACATTCTCTAAAATATATAAATAATAAAATATATCCATTCTCTAAAACAAAATTAGAATCACATTTTCAGCAATATTAAGAATCTTTCCTTGTTAAGCCACAACTCAGAAATCTTTATCATGTGGCTTAATTTCTCCAGTTAACAATATAAATTGCAAACAGTTTTCATGTGTTGCATATGAACTGTTTGCACCAGTCCCTATTGCTGAATTATTATTCAGTTCGTGCAGTAGCTCTAACTTCTCATACAACTGAGTTTCTTCATCCAGTGAAGAGGCAGCAGCAAATTCATACACTAGTTGCATACACTAGGTTGATAGATTAGCAAAATTCTCATTAGTTGAACAACCTCTTCTGCACCCATCACCATTCAACAGTTATTCTTTCACATTCATTCTTTCTTTAACCTGCAACATATCGATAGAATGCTTTGGGAGTTATCTTTAGCCTGCAGAGCCCATTTCTTTTCACTCACATTTAGCTTTTATACGACAGTGCGATTCTGACCTGCTGCTTATAATTTTCATAACGGACATCATCCTTATGCACACTGTATTCCTTCCGCAATTTCCTTTTCTTAGAAATCCCTTGATTAATAAGATACACATCTATTTGACTCCTACCTTATTTATTCTTCCAACTGTCAGGACACATTCTAATAATGCATCATTTAAGTATTTTTTAAATGCTTCCCATGGACTGTACTGTTGATATTCTTCCCATCCAGCAAACAATACAATTGTGTTGAACTCAGAATGAATACTCCTCAGCTGGTCATAATTTCTTGCTTTGTAGTCAACCATGCAACCTTTTCTGAATGGAATATTCATAAACTTAACCACAAATCAAATCCACCTCTCGAGTACTGCATGATGGCTGCCACGTGGATGCAGAATAATCATGCCTTTAACTGAAACACCTTCTGATACTATAATCAAATCTGATTTTACTGCTACCCAATCAATGTTTGGATAATTAAAGTCTCCATTGCCTATAGTCTCTTTGGTAATTAATTTCTTCATCACTAGCAACCGATACACCGGTCTGTAACAACACCCCACCATGCATTTCATTTGATAAATTCAATCTTGCATGACTTCAAACTCACTGGTGCATGAAATACTGTACAAGTACTACAATAATAGGTCTCCATTCTAACTGGATTCAAGTCATCTGGGGATGAGATCTAGAGTTTTTTCTCGCTCAAAAAGTGGTGCATGATTAGAAGCAATACCATTGGATGTTGTGTGTGCATGGAGTGTGAATGAATTTAAGAACAAGATCTCCAGATTGCAGCACGTGGCTTTCCTCGATGAATACGACTCCCCAGAGTTCTCTCTTAATAATAATAATATTGATATCATTCAAAGTGCATTTCAATGGTAATTTCTCTCCAGTAAAGCATACACATTCTTATTACATAACATATTTATATATTTCCAGTCAAATGCCATTAATATCTTTTAGTTCTGAAACCTAACTTTATTTCGCCTGATAGATACCATCATTACTAAACAATTTTCAAACTGTTTGGTAAAGATGGTAAACTATTATGTGGGAGGGGATAGAATAGTAAACTATTCTATCCCCTCCCACATGGAGTTTCAGCTTATCAACCAAAGGCTTAATACTAATGAAATTAACCCTTTTTATATTTACTTTTATGAATAAAAATAATATATTTCTTGCCTTTCTACTCATAGCATTCATATGATGATTTAAATATATAATCAGGACACTAGCAAAAAAATATAATGAACGTGACATTCTAGTTGATTGAGAATATATCACTACTCTCTTGCAAACTGTGGTGGTTTCAAATCCATTATGGCCAGGATGTTTGTGAAAACCTTTAGGTGACAGAATTTGCCAGGTGTGAAATCATTTAGTGCACTGCTTACTGGAGACCCGAAATAGCCTAATCAGTATTTTAAAAGGACTGAGGTCTGCTATTAACGAATCATGGCTAAGATTCTGAAGTACTGCACTCCTAATTATTATCTGTCAGAAAAAGTTAGAAAGGTCAAATATGTATACAGTTTTGAGATTTTTAAAACAATAATCATTGTTGATTAGAATTTCACACTTTTTTTAAATTTGTGCTCGTACCAAGTTTTGGTATGATGTAACAGGTGCCCTTCCAGTCAATTCTGTGTATAGTAAGTATACCAGGAATGATCAAAGGCCAGATTTACAATAGTCACTAAACTCAAGGTATTGTTTATGTTCCTTTTTCTGGATAGGAATAGTGCGGTCCAGTTTCACCAACGTAATGCATGTTACATGAACATGTTCACTCCATGGTGGACCAAGAAGGAAAGAGATCCTTGGAGAACTTGAATTATCTAATTTTGTAGATTTAAAAAGTGGCATAAGGTTTTATTTAGGTACCATCTATTTATTTTATCCAATACCCCTTTAATTTATGAGATGGCTACAGTTTTAATGCAAACTAGTTTATTTTTAGATGCAGTTCTTGTGAAGAATTTTGCTTACAGTAAAAAACTCTACCATATTTAGGAAAGTATTGTTGATAATTTTAATTCCTACTTATATACTTGCTCAATAGAGCAAATATTTATAGCTGATTTGTGGTGTGTTAATGACACAGTTGTGTTGGATGAGATTCACATATAAATGGAATAAGTCTGGGGGGGGGGGGGGGGTTCAGGTTCTTTAATCCTCAAAATACATTTTAGGATTATGAGTTGCCTTATTCAGAATTTGTATTTTATTGTTAACTGCTTTTTCATTCACATATTAGTATTATTTAAAAAAAATTAATACATGGGGAACTGCAAAAGATGATGCTATTGTCATAACAGTGTGTGTGTGCGCGCGTGCACACGCAAATTTTGGCCATTTTTAACTCCTGATATGACAGAACGTCAAGTTAAACATACAATTATCCCATTAAAGCTAATTTCAAAAATTAGTTGGAATATTTTCAGAATTTTTAAAAGATTATGAAAAAATTATACTTTTTCCCAGTAATACATTACAAACAGGTTAAGTAATACTGTCATTTTTCTATTTATTATAAAAAACAAAAAAAAAAAAAAATTTTTTTTCATCATTAACTATATAAAACTAAAACAAGCAAGCAAAAAAAGGAATATATTTGGTATTATTATCCAGTCTTCAATTTCATACACAACGTTACAGTTTGCTAAAAAAAATGTCTCAGATTAATTTGCCATAATGTACTCCAAACTATTCGTTCTCATTCTGTTCAGAATTAGCCCTGCTCATATTACTAAATACTAGCAAGTACTTTCACATAACATATTTGTTTGTAATGAATCTGCTATTAATGCCACCTGTTCATGCCATTTTTCTGAAATTAATTTAATCTAATATCTGTGGTCTCCAATTTGCTGTTTTAAGTCTCAATTCTAACCGAACTCTCAGATCCATAACTTAGATGGTTTGTATATAGCTCTTTTAATGTTTTGATCAATTTCTCTCATTCCACATAAACTTATTCAGTTGATTCTCTGCCATACCATCTTTGCTCATTGTCTTGTTTATTTCCAAACTCAGTAAAATTAATGCTAAATACCTACAATGTTTTATTTTAGACTTGTTCTATAATTCCTCAATAGGATGTAGCTCATGTTTTTAGTGTTCCTGCAAATTTTTACTGAAAATTTCTATAGCACTTACTCAATTTAGTTAAAGAAATCCTGCAGACTCGGACTGTATTTCTTCAACAGTGCAACATTATTGCATAAAATAGTGCTCAGATTAACCTCCAATTTTGATATGTTTAATGATATCAAAATTGGAGATACATACAAATAACATTAGAGATAGTATGCTATCCTGCCTTCACCTGATTTTACTAAACTATTTTCTGTAACTTGTTCAACTAACTGCTGAGCAAATCATATCCAGACTACAGGTTTGCTTGATATATCCATTTACACGTAATTGGAACATTTGAAACAGCATCTCTTGGCACCTTGTAATATGCCTTTTTCAAACTCAAAACTTAATCAATTCTCAACTAGTTGTCTCAATTGTGAAAATATGATCTTAGTAACCTCTATTCTATTTGGCTTGAACCTAGCATGTTCAAGTTTGTCTTCTGTAGTGTTCAGCAGCTTCATCTCAAGCACACTTACATAAATTTTAACTAGAATACTTCTCAGTAGGAAATTTCTGTAATTCTCAATCAGTTCCACCCCACCCTCTCTTTTTTGTAGATAATACTACAGGAGATGCAGTCCAATAATCCAGAATTCAGTCTTACACAATGTATCCACTGTAAAAGTTTCATGCCTCAATATTTAAGCATTTTTGTTTGAATGCCATTACTCCAGCTGTATTTCCACATTTCATATTTCTAATGTTGTTTTCTACCTCAAGTACTGACATCTACTCCAGATTGCATTTCTCTACTCATCATTAGAAATGCTTTGCTGGAATTTTTCTACATAAAAGAACCAAATGGGATAGAATAATTTATCGACTACTCTAATGCTAGCAAAAAAATTTCTAATAGTGATTGAAAATATTCAGAAGAAAAGCAACCTGATATGAGACAAGAATTTTCACAAAACTAGCATTTTAATAAATAATTCTATGCCATCTGGTTCTTTCACATGGAATACTTTTGGCAAAAACAGAAGCATATGCAATTATTGCTATGTCAATGCCTTTCATTTAGCAATTAGCAAGTAAATATTAGACATCCAGAAAATATAACTTTAGTTTCCATAATTTCTCTATCTTTACAGTACTCTTTCCTTTAATTCTAGGTTTTTTCAATGGCCTCTAAAACATTCTTCCAATTTCCCAATATGCTTTTGCTATAGTCAAAGTCAACTATATTAGCATTTTAGCTGTGAGAAGTAATCTGAAGTATTTGGTCACTAAAGCAGAAGGGTTAATAAAACATTCGATTTCTTGCGAGTCTTTCTACCATCTAATAATCCCATGGTGGTAGGAATTAAATTCCTACCAATTAATTTGCATATACTGATTATCGATGCAGTTATTTTCCCTTATTAAGACCTTAAAGTAAGACATATACAAATTAGATTAATTTGGAAGAAAATTAATGACAGAAAGCTAATAAATTCAATTACTTAGTACAGTGTTTCTCAAACTTTTTTCAACTACGGAACACTTCACAAATCCTGAAATTTTCACAACACCTTGGTTATTTTGTAATGTATAAATTAATAATTAATCAGATGATATAAAACTGACAAATTGCATATTCTTGATGTTTTACACACACACACACACACACACACACACACACACACACACACACACACACACACACACACACACACAATAAAGGGAGAGTGCAAAGTTTAGAGAACATTGGTGACATGCATGTGCACAAGAATATCAAAAAAGCATGTTAATATGTTTTGTGAACAGAAGTTGAAGCCTTTGAGTGAGTGAGAGATATTTTGAAAAAAGTTAGTGGATGAAAGAGGAAGACAAGCTAGTATGGTGAATTAGATGATGACCTTAATATGAAGGTAGAAATTAATATGAAGTAAATATGAAGGAAATTAAAATACATGTAAACTCGTATAACGCAGATGTTAGGTTCCATAGAAATGTCACGTTATGCGAGACTCAGATCACACAGAAAAAGTAAGGTTAGGTTCCAAAATCATTTTTTTTTTAAAAAAAATTATATAAACAATAACATGTTCAACAAAAAAAATATTTTTATTTAATTCAGGTAATTCATGTAAGTTAAGAAAACAAACTATGAAACAAAATACATAGCGTACACTTATAAAAATATAAGTTGTACATAAACTTCATTGCACATAATGCATAATTTAATATAACCTAATAAAGTTATATTATATTAAATTATATTATATTAAAAATTTAATATAATATAATCTAACATTTCGTAGATGTTCTTTATTTACGAGTGGACGGACTCGTCATCACTTGAAATCTCTTGATCATTTGTATAATTCTCATTGCATACTTCGGCTGGTTTAGTTATCAAGAAGTCAGTAATAAGACATTGCTTACCACTATGTTGCAATTTTTTTATTAAGTTCATAATATGGAGCTAAACAAATATCCAATGTCTCATGAATTTTCCAGAGAGCTCCATTGAGAGATCTTTATCCATAAAATAGCTTTCTTGCCAAGTTAAATCTTTCTAATTTCTTTAAACTGAACTCATCGCAATCAGCATCTTCGACAGAACTTTCCTCGTTTCAATGTCTTCTATTAATTGTAATAGTTACTCCTCATTTAAATCTATTTCCCCATCAATTAATTTACTAATTTCGTTTTCAACCATATCGCAAAAGCACTCTAAGTGGCCATTACTATAAAAATAAATTTTTCACATCTAAAAAAAAAAAAAAAAAAAAAAAAAAAAAAAAAAAAAAAAAAAAAAAAAAAAAAAACCCCATCATATATGTAACACAATAAAAAATAAAGTGCTCAGCTTAAGATTAACACACTTATGATTTTTAATACGCTTTCCTGGCAGAAAACAAAAACAATTTTCAACAATAAGCACTTTATACGGTAAACAATTGACGTACATGTGTGCTAAAAGGTACTTCCTCTAATATAAATTCGCTGTTTATAATTACATGCACGATATGGGTGCATGTAATTATACATGCACCCATATATAAAATTACTTTTTAAGTTGTGCGTTGAAAACTATGAAAAGATAAAGGATTACTAAAATTTGTAGACCGCGTTATACGGGGTTACATGTAGTTATTTATAACACGGATGTAAAATCTATAATTTCCAAAATGAATGCTGATCACCGTGCAACACTAAAAGAAAGGAAGATTGTTAGTTCTTACATTCCCTGCTGGGGGATATTTAAGATCTAACGCATGAAAGACATGCTATACTAAATTAGATAATCTTTTTAACTACTGTCAGCTTCCAATAACAAACTCAATTATAATATTTAGGGATGTGCGAAATATTTGCTTCATTATTCAGCGTTTTTCAGATTTATTTTATCAGGCATATGGTACTCCAAAAAATGCTGAAAAATTCATTTTCATACATCACAATTATCCTCTAAATTTCAGAATTTAAAATAAGTGCCATTTTTCCCCTCTGATTTTGATGCCTATTGTTTTTTAAAATTAAATGGAGGATATCATGAATGCATGTATTTTATTAGCTAAATGTAAAAAGAAAGTGAAGTTTCAAAAATTTATCAATGAAATAAAAACCAGAGTGGAATCCGAGTTGCCTTGCACTTATTTAAAGAACACCAACTCTGTACACATCCTGTATTCTGCTTAAATTAATGCATTGAGTAAGCATCACTAGTCTGAAACACAAAACTTCAAACTGATCAGGTTGAAAAAAACACAAAACTTACAAGTCGAAAGACAAAAATGCATTCAATGCAGTAATGAAGTTATGCCAGAAAGCTAAATAGATCATAATCCACGCCTGAATTATTGTGCACAGATTTCGTCTCCTGGGATCCAAGGGGGATAAAGAAGCTGTGGAAAGAAGAGTTATAAAGATTATATCCAGATCATGGGATTTAGATTATAAGGACAGATTGTAAGTATGTGGATTACACTCTGGTTAACAGGAGAGAGAGGTGATATGATAGAGGTATCTAAACTTTTGAATGGATGGTATAGGATATCTATCACCTGATGAAAATTTTGATTACATGGAAGGTTGGGAAAGAACACAGGGACATCCATGGAAGTTAAGTTTGTTCGCAGTCAAGAAAGGGGTAGAGCTAGGTTTTTTCTCACAGGACAACGAGTGGAATAGTTTGCTTTTAGGGGTAGGCAAGTGCATATGGTGTAGATGAATTTTGAGAAGGTAATAGTCTCACAAACTCTTGGTACATTTTCAAAGCTTCTAATTATTTTGACACTTGTCTATAAAATATGAATGGATCCACAGCATCCCCAATTTCAATCTCACTCATTTCAAATTGGAGCATCTCAGTTCTATAGTTAAAATTCAATGATATTATACTTTTCTCCTTTTTTCAAAGAAGTTCCTAAATCTTCAATCTGGCAATGTAAAATAAATAGAAGTAGGAGAAATTAAAGACACATGCTTGTTTCATAGCCAAACATAAATGCACTGTACATAGAAACTTGGAGAATTTTGCATAAAGAAGCATGGGAGTTTCTTAAGTAGGACCTTAGTGGGCCCTACTTAAACAACTTGGAAAGTTTCATAAGTAGTGCATAACATATGGATTGATCTGTTTAATTTATAACACTGAAAAAAAAAGAGTTATAAAGATTGTTACATTTAGGCTCTTTGATACTTACTCTAAAGCACCAACTACTGTTCATTTGTGAAAAATATAATTCTCTGAATTGCTTTGCTATTGATTCTTGTCATTTTATAGTTTCTGTCTGATCACCAACAGTTCAAAACAGCTGTCAAGCTAGTAAAACCTTAAAAGAACTAATAAAAGGCAAATATACGGACAGCTCGGCAGCACTTGTCTTTTTAAGTAGTGCAAGCTAAGGCAACTCTGATGTTAAGGAACATATTCACATAAGTAATCCGGTTAGTTTTCGAAATCTTTCAGTTTCTATATGCATATTTATTTTCAATTGCATGGTTAGATGAAGCATTATTACATTTTTTTAATCTTTCTTGTTTTGCAAAATTTCATGTGTTTTTAGTGAAAGAATTTATGTTATATATACAATTCAGAACAATTCAACTAATTGGGGGATGTTGGAGGGGGAGAGAATAAAGCCCAAAACCAAAACTATGCCAGAATGTCACAGTATGAGATATCACAACATGAATGTATCATTTCATTTATTGTCTATGGAAATATATAACAAAGTAAGCAAAACTGATAAGCTGGTGAATCAAATGAATAAATTTATATGGAATAAGGGAGAGATAAAAACACAAATTTGCAGTGTTCATACCAATTTTCACTTATGGCTCTGAGAGGTGGGTCAGAAGTAAAATACTTGATCTGTTCACTCATCTGATTATAGAAAATTAGGCAAGTGAACAGATAGCATTATAACAGAAGTGTTTGACACCAGAATTCTAGGAAAAATTTCCAGAGGAAGACCAAGAGCTGGGTAGATTAATGCAGTTATTAGTGTATTAGAAAACCGAATTATAAGATTTGAAAACACTCAAATACTAACAGAGAAGACTAAATTGGAGAAAAATTGCCGAGAAAGTTAGCAATAACATAAATCTTCTATACTGCTTATAACAGAAGTGTTTGACACCAGAATTCTAGGAAAAATTTCCAGAGGAAGACCAAGAGCTGGGTAGATTAAGGCAGTTATTAGTGTATTAGAAAACCGAATTATAAGATTTGAAAACACTCAAATACTAACAGAGAAGACTAAATTGGAGAAAAATTGCCGAGAAAGTTAGCAATAACATAAATCTTCTATACTGCTATCAGACTATGCTGTATGACCCCTTCAGCATATATATATTTGTGATTTATTTTTTTCCATATATCACTAAAAGCATAAAGTTAATCTAGATTTTTATGCAAGTATATCGACACACACACATCACTTACAAATATGCCACTTACCTCACGTGGTACAGCACGCTTGGGCTCTACTTCACGTCCATCTACTTTGTGTGGTCGTGCAGCTTGTGCTTCATCAACCATATGAGCTTTTTTGTATGTGATAAATCCAAAACCACGAGATTTTCTAGTGTTAGGGTCCCTCATGACAACACAGTCCACTATTTCTCCCCACTGTTCAAAATGCGCCTTCAAAGAGTCTTCTGTTGTTTTGTAGTCAAGACCACCAATAAAAAGTTTTCGGAATTGCTCGGGCTCCTGATCATTCTGGGGAAGAAAAAAATCCATCTTAATATTGCAGTGGTTTTGGACAATTCAACTTATAAGAAAGGGGGTCAAATTAAAATTATGCAGGAATGCTAGCCTATGTGGTATAATATGAATGTATTACTTTCATCTCTTATTATCAATGAAATACCTGTTTTATGTTACTTAAAGGAAATCAGGATTTCCCAAACCCCGTTCATGTCAATTTGCAATATTATTATTATTTTTTTAATGCAAAAGTATGCAGTTAGATAGTATAATATTGACAGGTACTGAGAAGTAATTTAAAAAATATATATACATGAAAACAACGAGAAAAATGATTTTGTGGAACACACGTACATGAAGCTAAGCACAACTGAAAAAAAAAAAAAGAATTGGATTTGGACTGCTTTCCTTCTAATATACCTCTGCATTTACTAAAACAGTTTTATCACTGAGCTTTTACTATAGTATCTGACAGCATCCTCAGAATGAACATAACAAAGGAGTGACTTAGAGAATAAACTTAAAATTAGCCTATGTTTACTACAGCAAACTTAGAGCCAACAGAGATGGTTTGTTTAACTAAACTGGATAGTTTACAAAAGTGAATTTTCATTAGAATAGCACTATGCTCAAAGGACTAGCCAATAAAAAGATATTGGCTAGTCCAATATGTTTTTATCTGACATGTAACAAACCTATTACACATCAGGTATAATCTACAGCAGCAATAGATCCACATACCAGTCATCAAATGTAGTTTGTTAGATTGTGTCTAATATTAGTGTGGCTCTGAATCTTTCAGAATAAATGTGTGCTATCTTTCCATAATAAGTCTCAGAGGTGGGTACTTACTACAAGTTATCCTATTTTTGTGCCTCATGACACAAAGGCTGAGATGTTTCTTACAGATAGTCATTCTCGACCAAGTTAATTTAGGCCTTTCCCTTTTCACCCATTAGTTAAGATATAAAAAATGGCTCAATAAATCCTCCAAGTATATACAGGAAAACCTCCTTAATGCAGTTAATTAATCCATCAATTAATGAATGCTAAGTGAATACAATAAACAATAAGAATACAGGAATACCTAGCACGGTTTTAAACAACGCTGGTTTTGATCTAAAGTGGTTATTATTACACTAGCAATTATTTCACAAGTCTATATGACAAAATAAAATAAAATGGAGATACAGAGATACAACCAGCGAAACTTTTATAGCAAGTCCCAGGTGATTCTACAATTTCAAATAGCATATGGGACTCCATAATGTAAGGTGAAAGCACAAGTGCTGACACTAAAACTGCAGAAATATTTCCCACTGAATTGAAGGAGCTTATTGAGAAGGAAGGCTACACAGATTATCAAATTTTTAACGTTGACGAGACTGGCTTGTTCTGGAAAAGAATGCCATCGTGCACATTTCTAGCAGAGAAGGAAAAAACATAAGCTGGATACAAAGTGTCAAAAGACCGATTGAAACTTTTACTAGGAGGTAATGCATCAGGTGATTTAAAATTGAAGCGACTGTTAGTGTACAGAGCAGAAAACCCAAGAGCTCTTAAGGGCTTTACAAAGAACAATTTACATGTTCATTGACGTTCGAATATAAAAGCGTGGGCGACTCGTTCAATTTTCGAAGACAGGTTTAAAACTTGTTTTTGCCCTGAAGTTAAAAGCTATTGTAAAAATAATGATATTCCTTTCAAAATTTTGCTTTTATTAGACAATGTGCCAGGTAATCCAACTCTATTGACTGACTTAGATGAAAATGTCAAGATTCATTTTTTCCTCCAAATACAACATCAATTCTGCAGCAGGTGGATCAAAGCATTATCTCCACTTTCAAGGCTTACTATTTAAGATGAACTTTTGCTCAAGCTATTAAAGCTGGAAGAAATTTAACATAAAAGATGCCATTCAAAATATTTATGAATCTTGGCAAGAAGTGACTCAAAGCAACATGAAAGCTGTATGGCATAATATCTTGTCGCATTGTTCAAAGGACTTTGTTATCTTTGCAACACATGGGCAGAGATCTTGGTTTTAGAAGTTTAGATTGTAACAATGTGAACGAATGTATTGATTCTCATTCAAATGATTGATCTGGATGATGGGATCATTGTTGTTCCAACTCCAAAAGGAGTTGGAACAACAATGAGCCTATGAAGCAGAAGATGACCCCACTGATGTCATGGTTGAAGAATTTTCCTTTGCTGACCTTTCAGCTTTTGTGAGAAAAATTGACGAAGCTTCCGATTTTCTCATAAATGCCGACCCGAATTTGGAAAGAAGCATCAAAGTGAGACAAAGTCTCAATAATGCCATCAAATGCTACAGATCTAGTACTTGAAGAGACAAAGAAGATAAGGATGGTTCAACGAACACTAAAAGACTACTTTAGTAAAAAGTAAATTACTGTATGCTAAAATTGAAGCAATATTTGTTTTGTTTTCTACAACTTTTATATCAGTTTAAAAGGATTTTATTTGTTATTTAGTTAATAAAAATAACATTTTTTCATTTTTATTATCCTAAATTTTTGTAATAAACAAATTAAATTGAAAATCTTTATAAATAGACCTCGAACACCACAGTTTTGCATAGCGCAGATGCTTCTTAGAACCAATTAACCGCGCTATACAAGGTATTCCCGTAATTATAATTCATCCATCAGCGTAAATTTGGAATAAAGCTATATTAGAGGATAAAATCTTATTCTCTTCCATCTAGAGATGGGTTGAGTCTTCCCTCGAGCAGGATCTTCCAGTCTTCTCTATTCCTTGCTATTCAAAAAAGTTCCTTATATGTTCTGCATCCCGAAATGTTCTTTATTAATTTCAGCCAGGTAATTCTTGGTTTTCTTTTTTCAGTTGGAAAGTATTGATTAGGACGTTAGGAAGTCTGTCTGTGTCCATGCATACAGTGTGGCCAAACCATCTCAGTTGTTTTCTAATTTTTTCTATTATTGTCTTTTTATACAATAATTCTTGTCTGACTGTGCTGTTTGTTTTCTTTTCTATCCAACTTGTTCTATTTATTCTTAAGCATTTCATTTCAAATGCCAGCAGTTTTTTCTCCTCTTTTTTTTTTTTTTTTTTTTTTTAACTGTCGATGCTTCTGTTCCATAGATGACTTGGTATAATTATTGATTCATATAATTTGATTTTGGCTTGTTTAGATATCGTGTTTGTTTTCCAGATTTTCTCTAATTTTCCCATGGTGGTCCATCCTATTGCTATTCTGTGTTTGATTGTTTTGTGTTCATATATTGTTTCTGTTAGTTTTGATCCAAGATATATGAAGTTGTCTACTTGTTCTCCATTTAGGCTGGCTGATGGTAGTTCTGTTCCTCCTTACTTTCATCACTTTTGTCTTTTGTATATTTATTGTCATGTCATATGTTTTACAGGTTGTTTAGCTTGTTTATCAACCTTTGTAGTTCATTTGGGATTCTTGCAATAAGGATGATGAGATCATCTGCATATTTGATATTATTTATGTTTAAACCATTGACATTGATTCCAGGCTCATTGTCTGGAATCAATGTATATATACGTATACAAAGTATATGTTTATATACAAAATATACATTTGTATATATACATATATAAATATGTATATTCAATATATACAACTTTGTATATGTTGAATAAGCATGGGAATAATGGGCATCCTTGCTCCTTTTTGGATCTCTATGGGTTCTGTTGTGAATGTGTCCTTTTTAATTATTGCATTTGTCTTAGAGTAATATTTTATCAGAAACTGTATTATATATTTATCTATTGATTTTTCTAGTAGAACTTTAAGGAATTCTCTATTGATGCTACCAAAAGCTTGATTAAAGTCCACAAAACAACAATATAGTTCTTTATGGTCTTCCCAGCTGAGCTCTGCTAGTTGGTGCAATGTGAAAATCTGGTCTAGTGTTGAATAGTTTCTTTGGAAACCAGCTTGTTCCATGCCTATCAGTTTTTCATAGGTGTTTTTTAATCTATTTGGTATAATTCTTACAAATATTTTATAGGTGTGGGAGAGTAAATTGATTGATCTAATTTCTGTAGCCTCTTTTGTCTTTCTTGTATATTGGGATGATCTTTCCAGTTCTCCAGTCATCTGGGATCTCTCCTGTTTGTAGTATTAAATTAGGTTATTAAATATTCTATTGATGTGTTGTTTCCATATGTAGGGATAGTATCAATGCCTGGAGTTTTGTTTTTCATCTGTTTTATTGCATATCTAACTTCTTGTAAAATTTTTGGGTGGTCATATCATTTTCTTCCCTTATTGGCATTGTAGTTTTGTTTCCTTGGTGAAAGTTTCAGTCATCTTGTTGTTTATCATTGTTACTGCTGTTGCTGAGAATTTTTTTTGTAATTTTCTCTTATAATGTCATGGAAGACTTTTAGATTGTTTTGTTGGTATGCTTCTTGGCATTTCTTAGCTTTTTCTTCTAACCATTTTTGCACAGGTTATCAACTTTATTTTTTAGTGCTCTGTATTTTTCTCAATTCTCTTCATTGTTTTGTTGGTTTACATGTATCTTGGCCTCTCTTTTTTCTTCTATTGTAGCTAGGATTTCTTGGGTTATCCACTGTTTGTTTATTTCGGGTTTGGTACCTATAGTGTCTTTTGCAACTGATAACACTTTCTTTTCCTTCTTCCCAGTATTTCCTGTTGTTCTGGAAGATGGCGGGTTTTAATTTCAAGCACATCCGTTCTAAAAATTGACTTCTGCTTGAGCTATCTTTTAGTTTTGATAAGTTGATGTTTTCTTCTTTTCTGATATTGTTTTTCCTGTTGAATTTTATCTTCACTTTGGCAGTTAATATTTTGTGGAAATCAAAACTTAATGTTAATACATTATTTACTGATCTTTTCTATTGTTTATTATGCAATTCTTTATATTACCACCTGGGGATGTCCATGTATATTTATTATTAGGGTATTGATAGAACAACGCATCTGCAATCATTAGATTGTTTGCTTTACAGAAGTGAAATAATTGTTCTCCTTTGTCGTTAACCTCTCTGTATCCAAATTTCCCCATCACATCTTTTTTGTCTGTTGTGAACTGTCCTACTTTAGCATTAAAATCTCCCATCACTATCATCAGTTCTCTATTTCCTGTTGTAGTTCATAGAAATTTTCAATTTCTTCCTCCAAATGGTTACTGCCTGGTGCATTTGAATTTTAATTGTTTGACCTTTTCTTTTGCTTGAAGTTTGGCTGCGATTATTCTAGGAGACAATAGTTTTATTTCAATTACTGAGTGTGCAAGTTTCTTCTCAATTAATAATGCAACTCCTTCAATGTGTATGTTATCTTTTCTTCCTGAGAAGTATAGTCTTCCTTCTGGTAAATCCATCTCTGCACTAATGTGTCTCTGATAAACCTAAAATACCCCATTTCAGCCTTTTAAAATTTTCCTGGACCAATTACAATTTTCCAGATCGGTATAATCATCTTATGTTGAGGGTGGCTACATGGTTCACGTCCTCTGCTGACCACATTGCTGATTTCTCGCCAACTCTATGTGGTCTTCGAGTAGGCGTATCAGCTGTCCCGTACGCAGTAGCACTATCTTGGTTTGTAGACTTTCTCCGGCTCATAGAAGTTACTGGCATAATAATGTAGCCAGATTCCCATGCATCTGCTACATCCTTTGGTCGATGCCTCTTTATTCAGAGCAACCCATTTGGGTTTCCCACATCCACTACCCAAGGGACGTGCCTGGTAGGAGTATGGTCTCCCCCAAAATCAAAGTTTTCATATGCACGATGTTCTTCTAGTTGAAGGAGATCATTAATTACTTCTAACTTCTCCTCTAATGTAAGTACTTTTCTTTTTTTATTACTGCTGATTTCTTTATCAGTCTTTCTCTTTTCTATAAAGGGCTGAATATAATAAAACCTTATAGGTATCTAAATTAAAGTAAAATGAAGGAAAGGTGATTGAGCAAGAGAACAGTTTGCACGTGCACTTGCGACGATAGATTTAAGTCAACTGCTGAATGTCGCCAGCCACCACCCACAGCACTGCCACTATATTGTTTAAGAGTCAAAGCTATATAACTGAGAGAAGACCTCTACATAACCTTTAAATTTAGGAATGCTGAGAACCGACCAGGGATTCTGACCTAATGTTCAATTCTCACCTTATTGTGGTGCACCGTTAGGTATCTACCTGGATACTGCACGAATGAGGATGGACTGGCAAATTGGGATTTAGCCGACCAAACTGTATTCTTATTGGCTTCAACCACAATACAAAATTGTACAAAATTTTATACCAGCTGGGCATTGCTCAATTAAACAAGGCCCTTGTTGTTTTCACCAGGGAACCTAGGCAAACAGCAAAGTCAGCTACCAGAACAAATATTGAAACACAACAACTCAACAGTTGAAGATCGTTATTATCAACATAAGAACCCCGAATGGCAAAGAAATGGAGCTGGCCGAGGAATTGGATAAGTACCAAGATTGACATAATAAGGGTGACTGAAACATAAAAGACCAAAACTAGTGAGAACTTTCTAAGCAATAAATACAAAATGCTATATTCAGGCAATAACAATCAGGGAAAGAAGGAGTGGCTATAGTATTCAACATTAAATATGAAGCTAATCTTGAATGCCATGCAATATCGACTTATTTGTGCCTATGGTCCCACAGAAGGTTCTACTAAGGTAGAAGGAGAGGAATTTTTTGAGGCTATAGAGAAAGCAACTGACACGAAGAAATAAGAAAAGGTGGTTTTCCTTGTTGGGGATCTAAATAGCAGAGTAGAAAATGATTGTGAGACATAAAAATATTTTGGGAAAATATCGAGAAAAGAGCAAAGCTAATAATAATGGCAAATACCTCTTGGATTTCTGCTCAGGACATGGACTGGTTATTACTAACACCATGTTCCAACATAAAAATTTGCGCAAATTCACGTGAAGAGGAAAGGAATAAGTAACCCCCATTGACTGTTATAGTTAATAGTGATGTTTTCTCAGTGGTACACAGGACACTAGTGTACAGAAGATTTGAAATTGGAAGTGATCATCTACTCTTGAGTAGAATAAAATTGAATTTCATACTGAAAAGAAGAACACGTAAGAAAGTTTTAAAGCAAATAAAAGTTGAGCAGCTCTCAGGTGTGAACTGTAGACTAAAATACACAAACAGTTCCTGGCAAATAAGTCAACTTATGCTCTTACAGAATACAGAGACAATTGTAAGAAAGCTAAACATTGTAAAACTAGCTAAACAAAAGTCATGGGAAGACTTTGAAAGAAAACAATTAGAAGGTGGAAAATATACCGGAAGATGTTGAAAAAGCTCAGAAATGGAGGAAAAGAGTGCGATAAAAAAATTAGAGATGAAAAAGGTGGCATGAAAACTGGAGAAATAGATATCCTTGATGTATAGAGTAATTACTTCAAAAAATTGCTAATGAAACAAGCCGTGATGACAGCACAGTGGTAAAAACACACTGACCAGGCATGCAATTAGGAATACATTCATACTTGAAATAGAAAAAGCCATCAAAAGCCTGAAATCTAGAAAGGCAGCAGGGGTAGATGATATTCGACCAGAAATGCTCAAGTATATGCAGGTACACCTTGTCCAAAAAGAAACCAAACTTTTGATAGAAAAGTAAACACAGGCCAATTATAATTATTCAAATCATTTATTTAAATCAATATACTCTTCCCTCAGCTTCGATAGTGTTTGGCACAGTCAATTAATTCATTTTTTATACCAGTTTTTGGGATACTGCTGAGGATCGCGGTTACGTTTTAAAAGTTGTATCAGTTTCCTTTCATCGGCAAATGAAGTCGGGGGAAGAGAAAGAAGTCACAGGGTGCTAAATCAGGTGAATATGGCAAATGATCCAACACACAAATGGGTTTTGCTCAAAAACTGCCTCACAATGAGATTGTGCAAAAGCGACCAGCTGAATGCATCATGATATTCATGCCGTACGCAACGAATTCTTGCTATCAATCACTTCAAAACTTCGAGATAAAACTCACTATTGACCGTTTGGCCATGTAGAATGAATTCTTTGTGGATAATGCCCTTGGAATCGTAGAAACAAATCAGCATTGATTTTATTTTTGACTTCTCCAAGCGACTTTTTTTCAGATGCCCCTCTTCTGGGTCTCCACTCAGCACTTTGTTTCTGGCTCATACTCAAAGCACCACGTTTCGTCACCAGTAATGATAGTTTCAAGGAAGCCTGAGTCCCTACGAGCGGTTTTAATGAGGTCCTTGTAGTATTGAATTCGATACATTTTTTTGGTCGTTGGTCAACTTGTGGGGAACAAATCGCAAATTCAATTTACGAAGACCCAAACTCTCAGTCAAAATGTTGTGCAGTTGATTCGGGAATCCCCAATTCATCTTCAATCAATCTCACGGACAATTTCGGGTTTTCTTTGATGAAAGCATACACTTTTTTGGATGTTAACTTCGCTCAGTCCAGTTTATCGATAGCCCGGGTTTTCGTCCTCAAGCATCTCACAACCACTTTAAAATCACTTAAACCACTCATAAAGTTGATTACGGGATAAGCATTCACCACCATATCCTTTTTGAAGCATTTGATGCATTTTGGTAAAACTTTTACAAAGTTTAACACAAAAGTCGATTGCAGCTCTCTGAAACCCATTTTCCGACTGTTCATCAAAACACACTGTCACTCTTGGCACCATAACTCAGCTTCTAATGAAATAAATGTCATAAACAGTTGACACAACACTAATGAAGGTTGCCGCTTTCGACAACAAAAAGATACAACAGGTGGCTCCACTAGTTTCTTCTATTTTTTAAAAGTTCGGTTTCCATTTGGAAAGACGGTGTATAAATTCTGCAGTGGGTGCACTGCATAGTTCAGAAGGTCTAGACACAGGAATGAATTCCACATGAGTAGAGATCTTTTAATACCCATATACAAAAAAGAGAAATAAAATTGAATGTTAGGACTTGGTTTTTTTTATTTTATTTTTTTTTTATTTTTATTTCCTTCATGGTAAGATTTATGCAAGTGTACTTAAGAAATGGTTGAGAAGGGAAGCTAGGTGAAGAACAAGCTGGATTCAGGCCAAATAGTTGAGAAATCGTAGGAATATAACAAACTTATATGATATCAATGGGGCATTATTGAGTTGTAAGTCAGCAGTTAGAACAGAAGGAAGTAAAAGAAGATGGTTTTATGTTAAATCTAGTGTCGGACAAGGATGTACATTATGGATCACATTATGAAGGAAAGTGGTATTAAAAAAACTCTGCACTTTCTTAATTGTTGAAAATGAAGAAGAGTGTCCATTAACTTTTATGAACTTTGAATGAAGTTCCTTTGGGGTTAAACCTTCTTTTAGAAAGAATTTTAAAACCGCATAATACTCAATTTTATGCATTTCAAGGGATACAGATAACACTTTTGCTTCAGGCAGCTGTATAAAACAAACCACTTGATAGAATGACTTGCAATTTCACATGGATGCTTATGACAGATGTATCATTTTAGGAGAGAAAAAAAAATCTTGCTGATAGTGTTCTCATCTATGGTCGAGGCCAAGAACCTTTCAGACCATCCTCATATTTTGAAAAAAGACCGTACATTGGTAAAAAAACACTGACAGGCATGCGACAGGAATCTTCTTCTGCAGCTTCTCCCACTTAAGTGGGGTCACTATTGATGATGAGTCTCCTCCACATCCCCCTGTCTTGGGCTGTCACCATATCCAATTTCTTCATCCTCAAGTTCTCTTCTACCAGCTCCCTCCATCTCTTCTTTGGCCGCCCATGCTTCCTCCTTCCTTGCACATCCATCTGCATTAACCTTCTTCCCACATATTCATCCTCCCTCCTCATCACATGACCAAACCATCAACCTTGCCTCCTGTATCTTCACTCGTTAGTTCGTAACTTTCATTGTTCCCCTTATAGTCATTTCTCAGACGATCCTTTCTGGTCACACCGTACATCCACCTATGCATTCTCATCTCTGCTATTTCCATCCTGCTGATGTTATTTTTCCTCAGGGCCACAGTTTCTATAGCATATGTCATAGCTGGCCTCACTACTGTCCTATAGATCTTGCCTTTCAGATTGATCAGCACCCTCTTATTGCATAACACTCCAGCCATCTCCCTCCAGTTCCTCCAACCCGCTTGTATCCTGCATCCCACTTCCTTCTCAGCTCCTCCATCTTCTTCCACTGTTGAACCTAAGTATCTAAAGTCTCTCACCTTCCTGATGACATTTCCTTCCAGCTCCAGATCTGTCTCCTGTCCGTCGCCCTCTGCGCAACACATATACTCTGTCTTACTGCTGCTCAGTCTCATACCTCTCTCTTCCAGTACTTTTCTCCATCTTTCCAGTTTAGTTCCTGCTTCTTCTCTTGAATCTGCACATAGCAAGATGTCATCTGCATACAACATTGTCCAAGGCACATCTTCTCTCACCTCCATCACAATGTTAAACAGAAATGGACTTAATGCTGACCCTTGATGCAAGCCAACTGTAACTTGAAAACTTTCTGTCTGTCCCAGACAGGTCCGAACACTTGTCTTCACATTTCTGTACATCTCCTGCACCAACCTGACATATTTCTCCGGAACCTTCTTCTCCCTCAGACACCTCCAGACTATTTGCCTTGGCACTCTATCGTATGCTTTCTCCAGATCAATAAATGTCAGATGTAGCTTCCTTTGTTTCTCTCGATACTTTTCCATCATCTGCCGTAACCCAAAGATAGCATCTGTTGTTGATCTACCAGGCATGAAGCCAAATTGTTCCTTTGCCATTTCCACCTCCTTCCTCAATCTTCCATCAAGAACCCTTTCTAGGATTTTCATTGTGTGGGACATCAACTTAATTCCTCTGTAATTTTTACAGTCTTGTGCATGCCCTTTCTCCCTCCATTCCTCGGGTATATTTTCCCGCTGGCAAACTTTCATGAACAGGTCCCACAGCAGGTCAATTCCCCCCCAGTGCCTTTCATGCCTCCACTGGAATCCTGTCGGGGCCCACCAATTTTCTATTCCTTATCCTATTCATGGCCTCCATCACTTCCACTCTACTCATGTTCTTCACCATCTCCTCAGAAGGATGCCCATCTTCTCTGTGAGTTCTTGCATTTTTCTCATTCAAAAGTACCTCAAAGTATATTCTCCATCTGTTTCTTATGTCCACATCCCTTCATAATACTCTTCCTTCAGCATCTTTGATCTGCCTCACATGCAAGATGTCCTTTGCTGCTTTATTTCTACATTTTGCTAGTTGGTAAATTTTTCTGTCCTTCCTTTGTTTCTAATTGATCACACAGATCTTGATATGCATGGCTTTTGCCTGTGCCACAACTGTACGCAGACAGGAATACATATCCATAATTGAAGTAGCAAAAGCCAGCAAAATCCTGAAATGTGGAAAGGAAGCTGGAGAAGATATTTTACCAGAAACCCTCAAGTATGGAGATATAAGTCTTATAGAAGGACTAATTTCAGATGATTGAAATAGAGCTGTCTCATACTACTCATATACAAAAAAGGGAAATAAAACTGAATATGAGAATTACAGAGGTATTTCCCTACTGGTAAAATTTATGCAAGTATACTTGAGAAATGGTTGACAAGGATCGTGGAAGGGAAGTTTGGTGGAAAAAAAAAGCTGGAGGCTGTCAGGATCAGATTTTCACTTTACACAAATAGTTCAGAAATTATGGGAATATATCCAAGTTCTGTATTTAAGTTTTGTAGATCTGGAAAAGGCATATGACAAGGTGCCATGAGAGAAGCTATTCAAAATGCTATGGTTGTATGGTGCATTATATCAAGCAATACTTAGTCTTTATTTGAGTTGTAAGCCAGCAGTTAGAATTGAAGTACAAGATGGTTTAATGTTAAATCTGGTGTCAGACAAGATGTATACATTATCCCCACTGTTATTATCTATATGGATTACATTATGAAGGAAAGTGGTATTAAACCAAATATCAAAATTGGCAATGTTAATGTCAGATCTTTGCTTTGATATTATACTTCTAAAATAAATCTGCTACAAGTCTGCAAGATTCCCTGACTAAATTGAATAACTGTTGTACTAGATATAGTATGAAGGTCAGCAATAACAAGACAATGAAAATAGCTAGAAACATTGAAAATATCAACTGCATTGTGAATGGAGAACTTATAAAACAAGGAAAACATTTCAGCTACTTGAGCATGATTTTTAGTAAAGATGGTAAATTAAATATGGAAATAGACAACAGAATCAAGAAAGCTGGTATGGTAGAAAGTCAACTAAATAAATGTATATGGAATAAGAGAGAAATTAGTCAGAACACTAAATTAGCTATATACAACAGTGTTCAAGCCAATTTTAACTTATGGATCTGAGAGTTGGGTCAGAAGCAAAACACTTCCAAGACTAGAGACCACAGATACGAGTCCTGAGAAAGACTAGCAGCATGAACAGATAGCATCAATGGCAATATCATATTAAAAATGAGGATACTAAGAAAGAAGTTGACATTGTTAGTATCCAGGAATGTGTTATCAGAGCTAATCTCAGATGGTATGGTCACCTAAACAGAATAGGAGAGGGAAAGATTAGCAAAACAAGTGTTCTCTGCCAGGTTGGTAGAAAAAGACCCAGAGGAAGACCAAGATATAGGTGGATTGATACAGTAAAGTTTCTTAGAAGACAGAAATACAAGATCTGAAATAATGTTGGAGTCTTGACAGATAACAGATTTATTTGGAAGAAAACTGTTGATAGGAAGTTAGTAATGATGTGAGTTCTTGTAGTACTATCATAATATCTTCTACACCAGTGCTTTCCAAACTGTGGGCAGTGGCTCCCAAGGGGGCCGTGAAATAATGAAAACCAAATTTAAAATGTTTTCTTCATAATATAAAAATTAAAGGTGGAACAGCTTCTGCTGTTGAAAGAGCTGCTAAAGCATTTCCACAAAAACTTGCTAAAATAATTGAAGATGGAGATTACACTCACGAACAAGTTTGGAATATGGATGAAACAGGTCTTTTCTGGAAAAAAAAAAAAAAAAAAAAAAAAAAAAAAAAAAAAAAAAAAAAAAAAAAAGCCAAACAGAACTTACGTATCAAAAATGCAAAAAACTGTAGGTGAGTTCAAAGCAGCAAAGGATCACATAACACTCCTATTTTGTTTGAACGCTTTAGGAGATCAGATGTTAAAACCACTGCTCACAAATCGATCATCAAGACCACGGCCAATGAAAGGCGTAGATTTTCAAAAATTGCCAGTTCATTGGATGGCCAACAAAAAAGCTTGGATGACCATTGATATTTTCCCTCAGTGGTTCTGCAAACATTTTGTGTCAGAAGTTAGACGTATTTGAATGACAAGGGTCTTGAATTTAAAGTGCTTTTGATTCTTGATAATGCACCCGGTCATCCTGCCGTAGAACACCCAAATATGCATTTTTTTTCCTACTGCCCAACCACATCATTGCTACAACCTCTGGGTATAATCAGCATATAATTTTGACTTTTAAAACATTATGTCAGACGAACATTTCAGTACGTTGTGAACAAGCTAAATGATGAAACACTGTCAGTTATGGATGTGTGGAAAAAATTTTCAATTATGGATTGTGTTGATCAGGTTCGATTATAGTTATCTGAATTGAGACCAGAAACTATGAATGCATGCTGGAAAGCTATTTGACCTGCATGTATTAAAGAGAATGCTCCTATTCCCTTCAATCATACTGCAGAATTCCCCAATATAATAAGTTCATCATCATCATCATCATCAAATTCCTGCCATGTACCCTCAAGGGGTGTACAGGATATGACAGTACTACATGAAAAAGTTACATCATTACTAACTTCCTATCTACAATTTTCCTCCAAATCAGTCTGTTACTTGTCAAGACTCCAACATTATCAGATCTTATATTTCTATCGTCTAAGGCACTTTGTACCGTATCAATCCACCTATATCTTGGTCTTCCTCTGGGTCGTTTTCCTGCCAACCTGGCAGAGAACACTTGTTTTGCTAATCTTTCCTCTCCCATTCTATTTAAGTGACCATACCATCTGAGATTAGCTCTGCTAACACATTCCTGGATGCTGACAATGTCAAGTTCTTTCCTAATATCCTCATTTTTAATATGATATTGCCATTGATGCCATCTGTTCACGCCTCTAATCTTTCTCAGGACTCTCATATCTGCGGTCTCTAGTCTTTGGTCAAGTGTTTTACTTCTGACCCAGCTCTCAGATCCATAAGTTAAAATTGGTTTGAACACAGTCTTGTATACAGCTAATTTAGTGTTCCGACTAATTTCTTTCTTATTCCATATGAATTTATTCAATTGACTTCCCAAGATACCAGCTTTGCTGATTCTGTTGTCTATTTCTATATTTAGTTTACCATCTTCAGTAAAAATTGTGCCTAAGTAGCTGAAATGTTTTACTTGTTCCACAGGTTCTCCATTCACAACACAGTTGACATTTTCAATGATTCTGCCTATTTTCATTGTCTTTGTCTTTTTATTGCTGACCTTCATACCATATCTATTACAACAGTTATTCAATTTAGTCAGAGAATCTTGGAGACTTGTAGCGGATTTATTTAGAAGTATAACATCATCCGCATAAAGCAAAGAGCTGACATTAACATCTCCAATTTTGATATCAGGTTTAATACCACATTCCTTCATAATGTGATCCATATAGATAATGAATAACAGAGGGGATAATGTACATCCTTGTCTCACACCAGATTTAACATTAAACCATCTTCCTGTACTTCCTTCAATTCTAGCTGCTGACTCACAACTCAAATAAAGACTAAGTATTGCTTGATATAGTGCTCCATTGACACCATATAACTGCAGCGTATTGAATAGCTTCTCTCTTGGCACTTTGTCATATGCCTTTTCCAAATCAACAAAACTTAAATACAGATCTTTGTTATATTCCCATGCTTTCTCGACTATTTGTCGTAAAGTGAAGATCTGATCCTGACAGCCTCTATTTGGCCTGAATCCAGCTTGTTCTTCACCAAGCTTTTCTTCCACAATTCTTCTCAACCGTTTCTCAAGTATACTCGCATAGATCTTGCCAGGAACACTCAGTAGGGAAATACCTCTGTAATTCTCACATTCAGTTTTATTTCCCTTTTTATATATGGGTACTATGAGAGCTTTACTCCAATCATCGGGAATTCGTCCATCAGTCCAGGCTTTCTGAACTATGCAGTGCAGCCACTGTAACACTCTTATACCACCATACTTCAGCATTTCTGGTCGAATATCATCTACTCCTGCTGCCTTTCCACATTTCAAGCCTTTGATGGCTTTTTCTACTTCAAGTATGGATATGTATTCATGACTGCATGCCTGGTCAGTGTTTTTTATCACTGTGCTGTCATCACTGCTTGTTTCATTTAGCAGTTTTTCAAAGTACTTACTCCATACTTCAAGGATATCTTTTTCTCCTGTTTTCATTTCACCTTTATCATCTCTAATTCCTTTTACAGCACTCTTTCCTCCATTCCTAAGCTTCTTCAACAACCTCCAGAATATTTTGCCACCTTCTTGATATTTATTTTCTATATTCTTGCCAAAGTCCTCCCATGACTTTTGTTTAGCTAGTTTTACACACTGTTTAGCTTTCTTACATTTGTCTCTGTATTCTGTAAGAGTAAAAGCTGACTTATTTGCCAGGAACTTTTGATATGCTTTCTTCTTTTCCTTCACTGCCTCTTTAACTTCCTGTGTCCACCAGGGAGTTCTGATTTTTTTATCCTTGCACACAACCTCACCACATGCCTCTCTGGCAGAATCAATCAATGTTTCCTTCAGAGTTTGCCACTGAATCTCCAAGGTTTGATTCCTGTTCTCAAACTCTTTCATTTTCTTTTCAATAATATTTCTGTATTTTAGTCTACAGTTCATATCTGAGAGCTGCTCAACTTTTATTCGCTTTAAAACTTTCTTACATGTTATTCTTTTCAATATGAAATTTAATTTTATCCTGCTCAAGACTAAATAGTGATCACTTCCAATTTCAAATCCTCTGTACACTCTGGTGTCCTGCACCAGGGAGAAAACATCACTATCAACAATAACATAGTCAATGAGACTTTTCTTATTCCTAGCCTCTTCTCTCCATGTGAATTTGTGCACATTTTTATGTTGGAACATGGTGTTAGTAATAACCAGTCCATGTCCTGAGCAGAAATCCAACAGATATTTGCCATTATTATTAGCTTTGCTCTCTTCTCCAAATTTTCCCAAAATATTTTTGTATGTCTTACAATCATTTCCTACTCTACTATTTAGATCCCCAACAAGGACCAACTTTTCCTTTTTCATTGTGTCAGTTGCTTTTTCTAAAGCCTCAAAAAATTCCTCCACTTCTACCTTAGTAGAACCTTCTGTGGGACCATAGGCACAAATAAGTCTCATTGTCCAGTTCCCCATTCTCATATTTGCCCACATTACTCTACTTGAGACTGACTGCCATTCAAGAAGATTAGCCTCGTATTTTGTGTTGAATACTATGGCTACTCTATAATAAGTTTGGCATGTGAAATTGGCAGAGAAGGATTCGATGATCTTACGTCGGCAGATATTGAAGAATTGTTAATTACAACCATGCTTTGTTACCTAACATAACCTCTTAGTGAAGATGAAATAGTGGAGATTGTTTCTGAGACTCCTGAAAGCGAAAAAGTTAACGATAATGATCAAGATAATCCTACTTTTACTGCTGATATTATTAAAGAAGGTGTTAAACTGGACAGTAATTTAGGCAATTATTTTGCCCGACATGATCCAAATGAAGAAAGTGCTGGGAAGTTTTCACGTGAACTTAAGTTGTTAATGTCTACATACAAAGAATTATACCGTGACTTATCTAAGGCATCAACACAGCAATTAATAAAAGAGTTCATGCCTAAAACTACTGAAACAACCAGTGGTATTTTTGATCAAGACATGACAAGAATTCCACTAGTTGAGGCGGAAATCAACGACGATAATACCATATCTAGTAGTTCTAGTGATATTACAGTCTCACGAAAACTTTTGCATTTATGGTCAGAAACTGAGAGCGAATAACATAATTTTTTTTATAGAATCCTTAGCAAACAAATGAAACGAATACGTTTTTTTTTTTAAAGTTTATGATCCTAATGAATTTAATGTTTGTTTTTTTCATTATTTTGCTTATATTTCAGGTTTGGAACTAATCTTCACTTTTTCTATGGAGTCAGTAGTTTTTTTTACATGAATTCTATTTAAGCATAATTTTTAGGAACGTATCTATTGCGTAAAAAGAGGTTTAGGTGTGTATATATACATAAATCATTGGAAAAAAAAAACTTTCGGGATATTTTCAATATCATGAAGACACAGTTAATAAATATTTTAGATGAAAATTCTACCCCCCCCCCCCAAAAAAAGAAAAACTTGAAACTAGCACATTAGTCATATATACTGATATGTAAAAATGTGCTTGGATGTTATTATTATTATGCTATATGAGTGACCGACATTGTCAAGCCATTGGTATTTTCATGATATGAAACACTAATTAGCAATATTCCCTGTAATTTTTACCAGCACATGAAAAACATTTTGTGTACAAGTTTCAATGCACGTAGCAGTCTGTGATCACAATAGCAAGTCACATCACACAAACTGTTAATTTGATGTTTAAAATTGGTGACAGCATCTTTGTTAAAAGATCTTATATGTTGCATGCTAAATATTTCTATAAGAGCAACCTAAATGCTTATCCTTTCAGCTACTAGAATACTATACATACATACAGTTAATAAACAAATTATGTCACACTGGTCCAGTCAGTGAAATTCAAATGAAGTTGCAGTCTATTTCCACTTTAGTTTGGATAGTGACATTTTGAGGGTTTAACCCACTAATGTAATATTTCTCATACTGATTTTACCCTTTTTTGGACTAGGTATAACCTGTAGGATTGCAAGCACTAAATTAATTTGCTTAACTGCATAGCTACAAAAATTCATCACTGTTTGCACAAGTTCATGTGACTGTACTTTCTAGGCATTTTAATGAAGTTATTCAAATATATATTACTCTTTGAAAAACTACTGAATTGTAACAAAAAAACCTACAAAAATGGGACATGGAAAATATGATATGTAGCAGGAAGAATTTTGAAGAAAGATGATAAATTAAACATGGAAATATGCAAAACTGGGGTTGCTTAAGGGTCAAAGCTGTATAACTGAGAGGAGACCTCCACATAGCCTTTAAAGGAATGCAGAGAACCGACCAGGGCTTCTGACCTAATGTCCAATCCTCACCTTCTCGTGGTGCACCCTGTTGGGTATCTACTTGGATACTGAAGGAACAAGGATGGGCTGGCAATTTGGGATTTAGCCGACCAAATTGTATTCTTATTGGTTAAACCAAAATAAAAAATGATGGTACAACATGACAGAATTTCATGCCTGCTGGGGCGTTTCGCCTGGTTAAACAAGGCCCCCCGTTGTTTTCACCAGGGCGAACAGCGAAAAGTCAGCTACTGGAACAAATCTGAAAACAAACCCCAACTCAACCTCACCAGAGTTAAAGATCGGTACTATCAACGTAAGAAGCCTGAATGGCAAAGAAATGGAGCTAGCTGAGGAATTAGATAAGTACCAGATCGACATAATAGGGGTGACTGAAACAAAAAAGACCAAAACTGGTGAGAACTTTCTGAGCAATAAATACAAAATGTTATATTCAGGCAATGACAATCAAGGAAAAGGAGTAGCAGCAATAGTATTCAACACAAAATACGAGGCTAATTTTCTTGAATGACAGTCAGTCTCAAGTAGAGTAATGTGGGCAAATATGAGAATGGGAAACTGGACAATGAGACTTATTTGTGCCTATGGTCCCACAGAAAGTTCTACTAAGGTAGAAGTGGAGGAGTTTTTTGAGGCTTTAGAAAAAGCAACTGACACGGTGAAAAATGAAAAGTTGGTCCTTGTTGGGGATCTAAATAGCGAAGTAGGAAATGATTGTGAGACATACAAAAATATTTTGGGAAAATTTGGAGAAAAGAGCAAAGCTAATAATAATGGCAAATATCTGTTGGATTTCTGCTCAGGACATGGACTAGTTATTACTAACACCATGTTCCAACATAAAAATGTGCACAAATTCACATGGAGAGAAGAGGCTAGGAATAAGAAAGTCTCATTGACTATGTTATTGTTGATAGTGATGTTTTCTCCCTGGTGCAGGACACCAGAGTGTACAGAGGATTTGAAATTGGAAGTGATCACTATTTAGTCTTGAGCAGGATAAAATTTAATTTAATACTGAAAAGAATAACATGTAAGAAAGTTTTAAAGCGAATAAAAGTTGAGCAGCTCTCAGATATGAACTGTAGACTAAAATACACAAAGATTATTGAAGAAAAAATGAAAGAGTTTGAGAACAGGAATCAAACCTTGGAGATTCAGTGGCAAACTCTGAAGAAAACATTGATTCTGCCAGAGAGGCATGTGGTGAGGTTGTCTCTAAGGATAAAAAAATCAGAACTCCCTGGTGGACACAGGAAGTTAAAGAGGCAGTGAAGGAAAAGAAGAAAGCATATCAAAAGTTCCTGTCCAATAAGTCAGGTTGTGCTCTTAGAGAATATAGAGACAAATGCAAGAATGCTAAACACTGTGTAAAACTAGCTAAACAAAAGTCATGGGGGGGACTTTGGCAAGAATATAGAAAACAAATATCAAGAAGGTGGCAAAATATTCTGGAGGTTGTTGAAGAAGCTTAAGAATGGAGGAAAGAGTGCTGTAAAAGGAATTAGAGATGATAAAGGTGACATGCAAACTGGAGAAAAAGATATCCTTGAAGTATGGAGTAATTACTTTGAAAAACTGCTAAATGAAACAAGCAGTGATGACAGCACAGTGGTAAAAAACACTCACCAGGTATGCAGTCAGGAATACATATCGAAGTAGAAAAAGCCAAAGGCTTGAAATGTGGAAAGGAAGCAGGAGTAGATGATATTCGACCAGAAATGCTGAAGTATGGTGGTATAAGAGTCTTACAGTGGCTGCACTGCATAGTTCAGAAAGCCTGGACAGAGGGACGAATTCCCGATGATTGGAGTAGAGCTCTCATAGTACCCATATATAAAAAGGGAAATAAAACTGAATGTGAGAATTACAGAGGTAATTCCCTACTGAGTTCCTGGCAAGATCTATGCAAGTATACTTGAGAAACGGTTGAGAAGAATTGTGGAAGAAAAGCTTGGTGAAGAACAAGCTGGATTCAGGCCAAATAGAGGCTGTCAGGATCAGATCTTCACTTTACGACAAATAGTCGAGAAAGCATGGGAATATAACAAAGATCTGTATTTAAGTTTTGTCGATTTGGAAAAGGCATATGACAAGGTGCCAAGAGAGAGAGAGAGAAGCTATTCAATACGCTGCAGTTATAGGTGTCAATGGGGTATTATATCAAGCAATACTTAGTTTTTATTTGAGTTGTAAGTCAGCAGTTAGAATTGAAGTACAGGAAGATGGTTTAATGTTAAATGTGGTGTGAGACAAGGATGTACATTATCCCCTCTGTTATTCATTATCTATATGGATCACATTATGAAGGAAAGTGGTATTAAACATAATATCAAAATTGGAGATGTTAATGTCAGCTCTTTGCTTTATGCAGACGATGTTATACTTCTAAATAAATCTGCTACAAGTCTGCAAGATTCTCTGACTAAATTGAATAGCTGTTGTAATAGATATGGTATGAAGGTCAGCAATAAAAAGACAAAGACAATGAAAATAGGCAGAATCATTGAAAATGTCAACTGTGTTGTGAATGGAGAACCTGTGGAACAAGTAAAACATTTCAGCTATTTAGGCGCAATTTTTACTGAAGATGGTAAATTGAATATGGAAATAGACAACAGAATTAGCAAAGCTGGTATGGTGGGAAGTCAACTGAATAAATTCATATGGAATAAGAGAGAAATTAGTCAGAACACTAAATTAGCTGTGTACAAGACAGTGTTCAAACCAGTTTTAACTTATTGATCTGAGAGCTGGGTCAGAAGAAAAACCCTTAACCAAAGACTAGAGACCGCAGATATGAGAGTCCTGAGAAAGATTAAAGGCATGAACAGATGGCATCAATGGCAATATCATATTAAAAACGAGGATATTAGGAAAGAACTTGACATTGTCAGCATCCAGGAATGTGTTAGCAGAGCTAATCTCAGGTGGTATGGTCACTTAAACAGAATGGGCAAGGAAAGATTAGCAAAACAAGTGTTCTCTGCCAGGAAAACGACCCAGAGGAAGACCAAGATATAGGTGGATTGATACGGTACAAAGTGCCTTAGACGATAGAAATATAAGATCTGATAATGTTGGAGTATTGACAAGTAACAGACTGATTTGGAGGAAAATTGTAGATAGGAAATTAATAGTGATGTAATTTTTTTCATGTAGTACTATCATATCCTGTACACCCCTTGAGGGTACATGGCAGGAATTTGATGATGATGATATGCAAAACTGGTATAGTGGAAAGTCAAATAATTATTCCACATAAGTCGGTGTTAAAAATAGCCTTCAGAACCAACGGTATCTTATGGATCAGTGATGGGTTAGAAATAAAACACACCACAGACCATAATTAACAGAATAACCAGACTGCATTAATGGCAGAATGATATGAAAAAAACTAGGAAGAAACACGACGTTAATATTCTGGAAAGTGTGAGGGTTTGTAAAACCAGCGCCTGATTTCAGGAAATACTCAGAAAGAATAAAATACAAGGAGAAAAATTACTGACAAAACTCCTCTCTGTCCTAATTCTGATTATGCCATCACAATACATATACCAGGTTAGCTAAAAGCCACCAGTCATTATTAGAATAGGTTTAAACGAGCAATATATTTTATGTAATTTTCACAATTTATTGATGAATACTTAAATTTAACTGTCAGGTGAATTTTGGCCAATCCTGCATGTGTATGCATCTGGGCATACCTACTTATGCATTATCAGTAGGTATGCCCAGAGAAGTTATTGGGAAATTAAGCGTGAGAATGCAAAAAAAATAAATTAAAAAGGTGTTAATTATACTATCTTTAATAATTTAAATACTTGCAATTAACAACCTTCAGGTTTTCAAAATACACGTCAACACATTTGCTTCTTCCATCTCTCACTCATCCACATGATAATCATAGGTCATGGAACCTCGGGTGTGGGGCCAATAAAAAATGTCTTATTCTATACATGAATAAGGAGAAAACTTTTGATATAGGTTATTTCATATCTTTCAAGTCATTTTTGAAAAAAAATTAAAAAATGCAACTATACCTCACGAGGAACTGCTCGCTTTAGCTCCACTTCTCGTCCATCCACCCTATGTGGTCCAGCAGCCTGGGCATCGTCAACCATAAAAGCTTTCTTATATGTAACAAATCCAAATCCTCGAGATTTCCTTGTGTTGGGGTCTCTCATCACTACGTAATCAACTAATTCACCCCATTGTTCAAAATGTGCTTTCAATGACTCCTCTGTTGTCTTGTAATCTAATCCACCAATGAAAAGTTTGCAGATCTGTTCAGGCTCCTGGTCACTCTGTAAAGAAGGCATTTTTTTAAAAGAATTAAAGGAAAATTTCAATAATTTAAAAAACATTGCACATCTTGGCACTTACTGTCACCCCAAATTTTCTTGTTGCTGAAAAATTAGAAAGACATGAAATGTCTAAGAGTTTATATATTAATATTATAATATATTATTTAATAGAAAAGCTAATAATTTCACTACTCCTATCTGAGTAGGTATCCTTCATTTAAAATCCTTTACTCTTAAATTTAAGCAGTATTCAGATAGGAAATTTGAAATAAATTATTCAAAACCAGTTTATCCACTAAACAGGGTTTATTACACATTTTTATAATATTCACCCATATTGTTAATTCTTTTATTATTATTATCCCATGCTATTATTACACCAGATCATAGAGGTCAAGTTCATGTATTTTATACAGCACCTTTTCTGGATTGTTATAGAGTTCACATTTGGAAATGTTCATACAGTTTAGCAAATGCATTGGTGATGCTTCCTCGATGTTACAGAATTTGCAGGTGGGAAAGACTTTTATGCCATTGCTAAACTTGATTGGTCTTGTGTGGCCGGTCTTGAGGCGAGAGATCATGGTAGTGGCACCGTGATTAAACTTGGAGTTGATGGTAGCTCCTGGATTTTCTGCCAGTGGTGAGTCATGTCCTGAAGAATTGTTCTTTTTATGTTTTCTTTTTGGGTGGTTTTAAAAAGATCGAAATCTGTGGTATCACTTGATGTTGCGACATTTTTGCTACTTTATCTGCAGTTTCGTTTCCCTTTAATCCCACATGGGATGGGATCCATCGGAAGATTATTTCGGAATCCTTATGTAGTTTGTTTATGTTTTTTGGCTATGTCTCTAAGTATTTCTTGATGGCTAGTGTAGCAATTCTTAATAGCTTGAAGGACTGCTAAGGAATCTGTGAAAAATATAAACTCCTTCAGGTTTTGTTTGTCCAAATATTGCAGTGCTGTGTTAAGTGCTATTAATTCTGCATGGTATGATTTGCATCCAGTACTGTTAGTTGTTTTTAGTTCTATATTATGAGAGCCTTAAATGAGTACGCCACTCCCAGAATTGCCATTTGGATTTTTGGAGCCATCTGTGTAGATCTTTGAGTCAGGTCCATATTTCATTATTTTTGAAAGGGCTAATGATCTCAAGATTTCAGGGTTTTCTAGGCTTTTTTTCTCATGTTTCCCTATTTCAGAGTAGATAACTATATTTTTCTTTTCTTGATTTGGAGGAAATGCTGGGTAGTCGGCTATTTTATTTGGACAATTCTAGGGAATGTTATTTTCTATGATTTCATGCATTGTTGATTTTTTTTCTTTATTCTGTTTGTTGGTTTCCAGCTCTTAAAAAGTTCACTTGTTCTATGATATGCAAGGTTGGCTCTTTTTTTTTACAAATATTGTTAATTATAATAACAGAATATGAGAATTTAAAAAAAAAAATATATATATATATATATAGATTCAATAACAAGTTTGCTACTGAATTGCTGTATATTATACTTCAACTTATGGTTAGCAACACCATTTTATTAACATAACAGAAGACAAATAAGAACCAAAAGGATTCAATATAGCATAGGTAAGATATTAAAAAATGCACAATATTATGGATCTAGCTATTTTATAGCCAAACTATAGAAAGAAAATTAAGTTTTGAAAATTTACTAGAGCCTAGGAGAATTATAACCTTCAGCATCAGTTACCTTGGTAAAAGATGCAAACTTTGTTCTGAAGCACCCTTATTTGCAGTTTACTGAGGAAACATACAGGCTCCTGAGCAGAGTTTGTCTTTGAAGTAATGCAAACTAAGGCAACACACTGATGGCAAAGTTTATTCTCATAAGCTCTCTTATAAATTTCTTAAACTTTTAAGAGTTTAAGTAAACTAATAAGAGGTGCAATGCAATTATAAAGACTAAGTGGAAATTATTATCCATGAAGGAGGTAATAAATTTATAGACATTGTGCATCCTTTATGAAATAAATGAATCAACTGTTAAAATTATAAAAGATAAAGTTCTCATTAAAAAGCAGATGAAAAAGTTCAGCAAATCCAATTCAGGATCACTTCCAAAAAAGGAGGCATATTAAGAGATAAGAAATGGAAAAATTATTAGATTTCAACTGAAGAGATGCAATAACAAATGCTGATAAGTCTTATGCTTATACGAGAGAAAACCCAAGATGCTAATATATGGTACAAACTGTTTAGTGCCAAGGGGGGAAAAAAGACTAGTGGTACAGACTTAAATACAGTATTACATATTCATAATGAATATGTAATGCTATTTATGTTTTCTTACAATTATATATGCTTTTATATTTATGTGCTCAATAAGATACTAAAACTTTCATTTTCTCAAAATTTTCTGTTCATGAGCAGAACTTGTTGAAATGAACAGCCAAAAATAGTTTAAGCACCACTTGACTTATGCAGATTTTCAACTTGGGTGGAAACCTTCAAACAAATTAATCACAGTAAGTAATACTCTCAGTCAAGGACTATATTAACAAATTCCAGCACATAAAAATAAAGTGAAAGAAAAATAAATATACCACATTTAGTTACAGCTTTTCACCAAATGCTATTTACAATTGTATTAATGGTTTATCTTTGCTTTATCATTTACACAATAAACAATATCGACTCAAATAATATGGATCACTGGTAATAAACTTTTTCAACTCTTAAGTCATGTTTTCTGAAAAACCTAACGGTTGGGTTGATGACACTGAAATGATGCATTACAAGCTGATCTAGTCAAGGCCTAGATCTACAAATGCAAAATTGTCATTGAATGAGAGAGAGAAGCTGATCAGATTTGAGGTAAAAGAACTAGAGGTGCTCAGCACACTGAGAATGTGAATACAGCAAAACTGGATGGCATTTCAGCCTGTGTTACAAAATTATACAAGTTAATTGGCAGAACTTCTGACAATCTGTCTCATCCAATTCACAGCTCTGGCAAGTTCTGATGGAGTGGAAAGAAGGAAAGATAATTCTTTCCATAAAGGAATCTCCAAGACAGAAGTAGCAAATTGCAGATCAATTAGTATTGCAGGACACAAATGTGGTTAAGGGAAAAGTTGGTTAAAGGAAGAATTCAGGAACGGGTGGATATGAATATGATATTCTATAGTGGACAGCATAGCAAGGATTGAGATTATCAGCTGGTACTTGGACAGCACTTTTATTCACCCTCCCCCTTTTGGGGATAGGTTGGATAAATGCTTACCACCACCTGTTGTAATAAGTGCCAGCTGAGTATAGAAAGATTGTAGAGATAAAGGACAAGTGTTAGCTCTGAAGAATAACGTTTTTGTACATTTGGAGAGATGCCACTGGGATCAGAATATTTATTGTTCAAATTTTTTTTGGCATTATGAATTTCTTGATATGTATCTCAAAGGGTGTTCATGCTACAATGACAAAAGTACATGATTAAGTTCAGATTATTAACCTTCTATCCATAATTTTCTTCCAAATTAGTCAATTACTTGACAGCACTCCAATATTGTCATATGCTTGCATAAATCCTACCTGGAACAATAATCACATTCAACCTCATCCCCCCCTTTTTTTTATAGATGGGAACTATTAGAGCTCTATTCCAATCATCTGGAATTCGATCTTTTGACCATGTCCTCTGAATTATGCGGTGTAGCCACTGCAAAACTTTGCACCACTACAATCGCCATACCTCAGCATTTTTAGTCAATTATTATTAGGTAACCTCCATGGAGACGTTCATTGTGGGAAGCCCACTCAACCAGCAACATGTATATCATAATGAGCTTTGAAGTTATTTATACTACCTGCACTCACTAACACCTCTCCATGTAAAAAATCTACTCTTCACTCATTTCTTCACCACATTTCTAAAACTTCCAGGGATAGCCTCTCATTCTTCCCATCTTAACATCCACTCTTTTTATAATTTCTTCTGTAGTAATCTGATCACTTCACTTGAAGGTCAAATATTATAATGTGGTAATCTATCATATCTCCTGTCCACCAACCTCTGTAATCCACATTCTCTTAAATGCTCTATATAACCAACACTACAGTCCTGATATCACTTTGGTTATTCGTCTTTGGATCCGCTAGCGTTTTCACATCACAATGAGAACTAGGTGACCAAATCTGGGCACAATAGTGGATATGTGGTCTGACCGATGCCTTTTATATACGCACCCCCCCCCCTTATCCCCACATGTCAATATACTTTATATCATAACAGTAATCATTTTTGCATAATTATTTTCCTCTTGCTTGCAACATTGCAGAAAAACTCCCTTGGATTAGCTTTGACATGACTGACCAATCTCCTCTCATATTCTACATTTTCTTTTATAACCATGCTTGTCATTTTTCTGGCCTGCATTATATTCATGCATGTGTTCGCTACAAATGATCTTGTACTTCTTCCATAACACTGATTACTTGATTTCACCATCCATCCAACTCCCATGCTATTTATTTGCGTAACTTTTGGTATGCAGTTATGCGTTGCTTGTGTTAGATGCTGCCTTAACATTTCCCATGCACTGTCACCATCTTTTCTACACAATTCAAACCAATGTATTGATGTTAGTTGACTACAGAGCTTGTGATAATCACCCACCTTACAGTTCCTCATATAGGTCTTCTTGATAATTTTTTTCCTGTTTGACTACCTTTCAAACCAATATATATTATTCTATTGATCTCAACAAGCAAACAAATGTTTACATGTACTACTATTTTCCACTTCGACTCTTGAAGGGCACAATTCCTCTGCTACCATTAAATTCACCTTCCTATTGTTTCAAGTCTTGACAGTATATCATTCTCAGTCAACCAAGTTTCATTTATGCCAATTATCTTTGGGCATACTGATTCAATCAATGCTACAAACTCGGCCTCTTTATTTCTGATACTCCGTGCATTAGTATACAAGAATAGCAATTCTCCACTCTTCGAAACCACCCCATCAACACAAAAAGCTCACACTGCTCTTTTTGTTCTGGCCATTCCCATTTCCCTGATCCTGACTTTTTTTAAAAAAAATTTATAATCTTATGATCCCCACCATTTTGCACTGCAACGCTTCCTCCCCTTTATATCCATTCTATTTCTGTCCTCCCACAATCTGTTTCTCAACCTTTCTGACTCTTAGTGGTACTCATTTTGTATGGGCCTTGTGCACTCTTATTAAACAAGAATTGCTCCAAATGACAAACACCAAAGCCATTCAAATGCATTCCATCAGCTTTGAATCACTAACTTCCTTTCAAATTTCTTCCATAAATTCAAAAATTGAACACACTCCACCTGACACAATTCAGCCATTTTGTCATTCAATATCATTACTTTCTTTCTCACACTTCACCACTGTCACATCTGGGCAACAAACTAACCACTTTCCCAATGGCACTATTATTCTTCACTTCCTGCAAGAACCTCCTCAAACCCTTTCCACATTCTTTGTCTCACTACTCAAGTTGTTTGTGCCCACCACTGCCACTAATTTTGATGCCCATTCCTTCCTTCTATGCAAAGCATCTGATTTGTTTTATTGTACCACCTGTAAAACATGTTTCGTGCATTTTATCCTTTATCACACGTTTAATGATTGAGGTACCATATAAAAGCAAGCAAGCCTATCATCCTTAGATATTTACTTATTAACTTCCTTGTTATTTACACCAGTTATGCTCTTTAAATGTTCCTCCTACATACATCTGACTCTTCATTTTCTTCAACTCTTATCTAAGTTCTTCCACATCACTTCAATTATTATCATCGCAAGCACTCCATCCATTTCCTGATTATTGCTGGTAACACCATCTCATTTTTGGAATGTCCTAGCCTTTCATTTTGCACTTCTCGCATACTATAATATATTATTTTTTCATCTGCTATCTATTCCAGCTGCCTTTCAAGTTTTTGAATGGCTTTTTCTAGCTCAATTATCGATATGTACTCCTCTCTGCATTTCCTCTTGAAAATGTTCCAGCATGGTTTTGTCAGTGTTTGTTTAAGTCTTTTAAAGTGATTACTCCAGACATCTAGAATATCATTATCTTCAGTTTTCATGTCACCTTTATCATTTTGACTTCTTTTACAATCTTTCTTCTTCCATTTCTAAGCATTTTTCAATAGCCTCCTGAACCTTTCTGATATTTTCTATATTCATCCCATAATCTACAATCTTCCCATAACTTATTAAGCTACTTTTACAGATAACTTAGCCCTCTTACATTTATCTCTGTATTCTTTTAGGGTATGTGCAACTTATTTTCCAGGAACTTTTAGTATGCTTTCTTCTTTTCTAGAACTGCTTCTTTAACTTCTTATGTCCACAAAAGCGTTCTCATTTTTCTATCCTTATAACTTTACCTCACCACATACCTCCCTAGCTGAATCATCAATGTCTTTTTCAGAATTTGCTACTGAGACTCCAAGGTTTGTTTCTTGTTTTCAAACTGCTTTAAATTTTATTCAATGATGTTTGTATAGTTGAGTCTACAATTTACCTATAAAAGTTGCTCAACTTTAATTCTTTTAAAACTTTCTTACATACTGTTCTTTTCAGTGTAATATTATTTTCAATTTATCCTGCCTCCAATTTCAAATCCTGTACACTCTTGCATCTTGAGGCTTTTCTTATTTGTTGCATTTCTCTCTCCATGTGAACATCATTAAAGTCGACACATGGTGTTAGCAATGACTAGTGGGTATCCTGAGCAAAAGTCTAGTAGATACCACTATTGGCTATGACCTCTTCTCCACATTTTCTTAAGACGTTCCTAGAAACCTGGTGGGATTCATTTCCCACTCTGCTATTTAGATTTCCAACAAGGACAACCTTTTCCATTTTCTTTATGTTAGTTGCCTGTTCTAATGACCTCAACAATTTTTTTTTTTTTTTAAATATTGAGCCCATACACGAGGTTGGTTAATTAACCTATAGTATGTTCGTACAGTGTATGGGTAGCGAGTTGAGAAAAAAACTTCTTTACATTTGATTTAAAAGGCTTGTATATTGCATTCCTTATGAATTCACATAACTGGGAAGATTGTTCTACAATACAGCAATAGCAGATATGAAGGAGGAGGAAAAGAAAATTGATTTGTGTGATGTGAGATGGCAACTGCACATATTCCAACAGACTTAGTACTGGTTGCTGGTTTAGTTTATTGGCCCATGAACAGCAAAGGTCATACTGCAAATTAACAAAGGTTATAGCAATACATAAACAGTTTTAAATTGTAAACAATATGCATATACAAAAATCAAGCCAAGCAATGTGGTATAGACATATAAATAAAATTACAGCAAAGGTAACAGCAGTACATAAACAGTCAAAAATAAACTAGTAAATAATATGTATGCACAAAAAAAGAGATACTATATATAAACAAAATTAGAGTCAAATGTATTTGTATAAATTAATTCTTTGTGGAATGTTAAAAACATGCAATCTGCCATGAGTGTATGACTTAGCTAGATAGTCAAAATTTCATTCCTTTCTTGTGTAAAGTGCTAGCACTTCACCAAAATATGGCAAACAGTGAAACATGTATTGCATTTTTCACACATAGGACGGTCATCAGCACTCAGTAAATAAGTGTAAAATGACTGACCTATGCAGAGAGCCTAGCAAGAACTTTCTCTTCTCTTTCTACATTGGCTAGAATGCCAATGCTTAATATCATACAATTTGTTTGTCAATGCTTCCTGCCATTGAGCAATTAGCTTTGTTCTTATAAACTGTCTATATATAGTACTTTCAAACAGTACATGGAGAAAGTCATGAGCTGATCTAGCAGCAGCATCTGCAGTCTCATTTCCCTTAATTCCAATGTGTCTGAGAATCCAGCACAACTGAACATCAACATTAAGTACAGTCATACCCCGACTTACGAGGTTTCTTATATGTACATATTCCCGTCCCGCCTCACCACTAGTCGTATCTTTCAGATGCCGGCCGCATTCGCCAGTGTCGCACATGCTGTGAACAAGTACTGACGTGTTTCGCGCAGTCTCCACTCATACATGATTTTTATAGTCTACAAACTTGCGACTGTTTAATGTTATGTTCTTGATAAAAATTTTATCACATAAAAAATAATAATGTCATCCAAAAGAAGCAAGTCCGATTCTTCTACAGCTAGCAAGAAAAGAAAAACATTGACTTTGGAAACAAAACTCAACATTATTAAGGATTTTGAAGGCGGAATGAAAATTTGTGAGCTAGCAAAGAAGTTCGATCTACAGTAACCCACAGTAAGAACAATCATAAAAGAAAGGTTTAACAGATTTTGGAGGACATAGATTCTAACAAGGAATGAATTGTAGCCACAAGGCAAGGAATAAAAAAATCATTAGCTTGCTATGAAGAAATTTTGCATGACAAGAAAAAGACATTATGCCGTCAGACGAATCTTATGAAACCATCGACATCGAAATAACTTTCTGTTTTTTTTATGTACGAAAAACTACAATTATGATTATATTTCTTTAAAAATATAGGTGTTCTTTTTATACCTTTGGTCCCAATTGTATGTTTGTATATATAAATTACATGCAAAATTATACCCCGAGTTACGCGAATTCGACTTATGCGCTTTTTGTTGGTCCCACCTACCGCGTAACTTCGGGGTTTTACTGTATTCATTTTGTAAAACAGGTGTAACACCTTATATAGCACTGGGTGTGGATTATACATAGGAGAGGAGATTGCCTGTAAAGAGCTCAATGAGTGCTGAAATTACACTTTTGCTAGCAGTTTTCTTTCATAAAGTGCAAGCTGAATGGCATGCAACCTTGCTGTATGATTACTGCATTCAGGTAGAATCTGGTATGTCAGGAAACGCAGCAGCAAAAGTCGACACAGGTATCAGCCATCAGTGTAGATGGGAAAGAAATCAGAGTGGGCTGCTGTGTACATTAAACAATTGGTGTAGGCAATGGTGTTAACATGCACACCAAAAAGACGTATGGCAGATCAAAGAGACTAGTTCATGTAGGATGATCTGAGAGACTCTTTAGTGCACAATTAAGAGACAACTGTTTCTGTCCAAGTGACAGGGCTGGTCCATTTGCTTCAACATAAAGACTGAGTGGGTGATATGTGAAAGGCACCAGTAGCTAACCATATACCCTGATGGATGGGATCCAACAACAGTAGGTTAAAGATGCCAATTATATTCTTTGCTTAATCCTTTATCCAAGTGTAAGTAAACAAAGTTTGCACCTGAAGTATTTTCAGGACTAGAAACTAATGACTTCACATCACTTGCCTTAGTATCCCATAATGCAAAACATATCCTTACAGACATGTATAATGTCCATGCATTATGGGAAGGGTCACTACCCAGACCCAGGGGTGATACCAAGGTTAAAATAATGCAGAAGTCATCTGAAAATATGACTTTAGACCAATTTTGAAGTTGCCTCTGGAATAAGACCATCGGTCATGCAATTGATACACTCAACAGAGAAGCACTCGCAATCATGAAGTTCTGGTATCGTGAAATTATCAGATGGTAAATGGTGGAATGAGTTGGAGTTGCTGATGACATTTACTTAATTGTTACCTTTCTAGCATAGGAGAATCTCAGAGCATAGGTGTGGTGATGGCTAGCTTTCTTTTTTGCATTCTGATGCATGTGTGTTATTCTGTTTTAATTTTTTTAAATTTCTTTTTCATCTTTCCACCTCTGGTTTACTTAGAGTAACTTATTCACAGGTGTCACCTGTGTATAACTATTTCTCATAGGGTCTTCCACTTTTTCTGTGGAACAATAGGCACAAATAAGTTTCATTAACCATTTCCTCATTTTGAAGTGTGCTCACATCACTACTTGAAACTGCCTTCCAATTAAAAAGTTTATCTTCATGTTTGATATTGAATGCTATCACTATGCAATCTACTCGTTGCTTTCCTTGATCATTATTACCTAAATATAACATCTTATACTTATTTGAGTGGATCTGTTGAATATTGTTTTGCATTTATGTGCTTCAGCATAGGCTGAGGGTTCTTGCTTTATGTCTGCAGTAAGATGCATTCTCCTCCTCCAAAGTGTTCTGATGAACCAGGGCTTGGTAAGGACAAAAATTTTTGGCTAGAATGAGGAATATGGGCCTTTATGCCAATGAGGATAATTTCTGTGACTTGTTCAGTATTTGTGTCAAAAGAACATAAACAACAGGAACACATGAAAAAAAAAAAAAAAGAAGAGGTTGTCCCACTTTGTACTTTTGTGGTGAAAAAAAAAAGACAAGGTTACAAGTGGTTGGAGGGAAAGCATTCTGTTAGATTAAACGTGAACAAGATTGTGATCTTATTTATTGGAAGAAAAGGTTACCTTTGGTGATTCTAGAAGGGTTGTGAGTGGTCTGACAATTAATGAATTTAGAAGAAATACGATGGGTATTGTGTGAATAAATGATAAATATTCTGACTCCATGATAATCATAACTGCTATCAAATTCCAATCATTTTTGTCTGGAATATACTTACTGGCACTGTCACTCATATCTTCATTACTTAATAATTTTCATATTACTCAAACTACTAGCCTAAACTGGCTTGAAAAATTCATTTGTCTCTAAAGTAGTTTCTGTATTATGTAAAAACTAAAATAAAAAAGCACAAAAATTATATAAAATTAACAAAAAAAAAAAAAAAATCCCTACACAATCTACAGTTCTAATGTGATATAAAGTCTTCAACCTTTTGTGGGAAGTTTAGCACAAGTCAAACTTTTTTTTTGACTTGTGCTAAACCACAAAATAAAAGCTATGACTAATCACTTCACATCAACCCACAACAGGAACTGACACAACCCCATCACTATTTCAATAAAATGTCATGATTTAAACAAACTTCGCATTGAAGAGGCATCATGAGGATAAGAATGCTTGGACATACCTTCATCACTTCCTTTATATTTTACTCAAACCACAGAAGTATACAAAATGAAACCTAGCCAAATATCAGTAATCCCCTTTTAATCACCCAATGATGTACCTATCGCCTATGAAAGATTATAAACCTGCAGTTCATCAGTACTACAGGGATGCTAAGAAATTTTTTAAGCATTTTTATTATTTTTTAGTCTGTAAGCATGCTCTAGAGACAAAACAGAACTTTTAAAAGCCACTTCTGGCATTCATAACAGGCAGCACAGTGGTCTCACACTGGCCACCTAAAGACAACCATAAAATATCCATGCAAACAGTGGAATATGAACCTGCAGCCTACTAGTTGAAGAGCAGATACATTAACCTAATTCAACCAACTATTTCAAATACTCCTAATGGAACATCGAGCGTTCTTGACTCAAGACAGATACGAAAACTGGAGGTTTTCGAGATGAAATGTCTCAGAAAAATTAAACAAAATGGACAGAAAAGAAAACAAATGAAACTGTAAGACAAGACCTATACAGACTCATTAATAGAAAAGATTAAAAGAAGACAACTTCAATGGTATGGACATGTCGAGAGAATGCCATCAAAAAGGCTACCCAACCTTACTCTGTATGCAAGATAAGAAAAAAAAAAAAGGGAGGACCAAGAACTAAATGGATTTAAGATCAATAAAGGTCAACTCCCTAAACAGCTCACCAGCCACACAAGAAACAGACTACTGGAAGTTGTTGTGGAAACACGGAAGACTCGACCCATCCCCCGACAGAAGAATTCAGTAAAGTAAAATGAAACATCCTAGCTTTTTATGATGTCAACAATGGTGTTAATATGGAAAAGGTAAAGTAATTAACCAAGCCATTTGGGAAAACAAAATGATAGAGCCAGCAGCACAAGTTTAAAATTTATGTTCTTTTACTAGTGCTTGGTTATGGTTAGTAAATTTAGTAAAAAATTAAGCAAAAGAAATAAAATAAGAAACTATCCTTTTCTTATTCTTGCTTGTTTTGGATTTTTTATATTACTTGGGTATGCCTATTGAACAGGATGACAATGATGAATTTACATAACGAAAACAGTATTTCTCTCAAACTGGAGAGTCAAACATTAGAAAATAGTCTGATGATCCAATGCTCATCATAAAATCAAAGGATTAGGACAAAGCAAAGAATTCTATTCAAGCTTCCAGAAGGCCAAAAACAAGCTGAGACTTATAAACTGAAGGTAACTGCCACCAGATCACTAGAAAGTGCTACCCATATGTTCCAAACTCAAAATGAAACAGACTTTTATAAGTTAAATTTAATATACAATTTGAAATAAAGTATACAATTGAAAGAAAGGTTAAGATAGGCCTTAAATGAACCATAACTAATGCTTTATCACTTACTCTAAAGAGAAAAGCTTTTTATAATAATATAGATTCTTAGATTTTTGCCCCAATCAAGTAGAAAGCAGTCTAAGAGCTGAATTAACACAAAGGAACATTGAGTTGAAATTAATCTTTTGCTGCACATAGTATGTGAAAAAACTTGGAAAATCAGTACTAAATAAGATTCAGTTCTGCAGACTGGCCCCAAAACCCCACTTTCTCATATTCCTCCTTTGTCAATAAATGCAGTACAAAAAAATTTTTCATTCATTCAGCAAATGTTTTATTTCTTTAATCAATCTCAAATCATCTGGTCTTCAAATTACCTATGGAAGGACATGACATGAATGTGTTGATGGAGCACTAATCAAGCACATCAATCTGTCCTGGATCTGTTAATAATTTGGAATTAATGCAAGTCCTTTTCTTGTATAGAAGAAAACATTTTTACTCACTATGTTCAGGCTTCAGAATAGAATGAAAATGACTGTAGTCATTTTAATTCAAAGCAGTTTTGTGTTCCAGAAAGCTGAAACAGCATTGTAAATGAGGAAAGTAGAAAAGCACAAAAAACTAAGTAAAGAGAAAGTACAGTATGGAGATTCAATTAAAAGAGGTGTACAGTACTTAATGAGAAAGTGACAAAAGCATGTTTTCAAAGTATAAAGATCAAAGATGTTGGTGAAGATGTTAGTTTGCAAAAGAGAGAAGTGAAAGTTGTTTGGGCAGGCACAAATGATCTGAAATATGTAACGAGAAGATATGAAAATTGTTCACAGAAGTGAAAATGAAGAATTAAAAAAGTAAAGATCATGTATCTGCTGCCTTAGCATGATAGGACAGAATTAAGGATCATTTTGCTAATGAGTTACACAGGAGGAATGGTGTGCAATTCAGTGCCTGACAGACTGCATTTGAATAGTTTTGGAGTTTGGATAGTATTGTTCAGAGAATTTGGACGTACACAAAATCAGGGAAACTAAGAGATATAGAGATATTGGGGGGGGGGGGGAAATAAATAAAGCATGTGTCATGCTGCATGCTCTGTGATTTTTCACACACAGAATGATTAGCTGTGTTTTTTTTTAATAGATACTTGAACAATATAGAACAAAATAGTAAACAGCTAGACATTTCAACCTGAAAATTACAGATATTGGCATAAAGTAGAATTGTGTGATGTATATATAGAACAAAGCATGTGGTTAACAGAAGCATTGTTTTTCCATTTATACCAATGTGCGCTATTATTTTTTAAAATTGATTCTAGAGGAAGCTATGTAAGAAATGCTAATTCCACTGTCTCTGTTGTGCTATCAAATTTAGTCAGAGTGCATAGCAATCTCACAATAGAAAAAGGTAGTGGGAGAAGACTTCCAGACAGAAGTAGATGGAATAAAAGGAGGCAGTGAAGTTGGTTACCAGTGACTCTTGTTTTAATGATTTTAGAGGAGAGTGGAGAAATAATAGTGGCCAACTCAGCAGAGCACTGTTCCATGAAAGCATCTGTAGAAGAGGCAGAAACTGAATATATTCAGAAGTAGGCCTGCCCTCTTCTGGATAGAATCGAGGAATCTTAGATAATTTTGGTGCTATACACCAAATATGAAAGCAATATTCCATGACTGAATGGATATGGGTTTTGTATAGTTACCAGCATGCCTTGTGAAAAAGTTGAAATATGGTTGTGCCAGGTAAGATCAGAGGAGCAAGTCAGTCCAAGAAGAGAAATCTGATCGTGTATGGATAGCTCAGTATTACTGAAGGTAAGGGGGGGGGGGACAGGGATGCAAGCGCTTTCTTGTGAGAGATCAGACAGAACTGAGTTCTGGTGGCATGAAGTCTGCAAGGCATTTGCCCCACTGGAATATAGCTAGATCTCAGTTCAGGTCTCTGGTAATGGTAGATCTCAAGGATACATGAGCACCAACAGGTTTGTCGAATGAAAGAGAGGAACTGAGTGTACTGTGGTTAGCAAAGATATTGATAGAATTGAGTTTGTGAGAGCAGGTCATTTATATACAAAAGGAAGAGAGTAGGTGAAAGAACAGAACCCATTGGTGAGGATATGAGAAGAGTAAACTGTCCACCATGACACGTAGTGAGCTGAGCAACAAGTGAGAAAGTTGGCAATCATCCAGCTGCAGTGAGGAAAGCAGACCACAGGATGGCAGTTTGGTAAGTAGGTCCCTGTGCCAAACCCAATCAAAGACCTTTGAAATGTTAAAAGCAGCCATGCGAGTTCCTCCATGGCTTGAATCCATCGATGTGTGGTGAAAGCAAGATCAGCTGTAGATCGTGGTTTATCTAATTCTATCCATACATGCAAAAATACAAGTTTGTACAAGCACCATTTCTTCTTCCCCTTTCAAAAGTTTGTCAATTTTCAAATTTCAACTTCATTTGGAATTGTGTACTTAAAGTTTAGGCTTAAATAAAAAAAAAAAATAATAATAAATTTTAGCCTATTTTTTCTACCCACTACTGGGTGAAGGCTTCTCCCATTGTGGGAGGTTTTGGGTCTACTGCTCTCATGGTGACCCAGTCCATATTGGGAGAGGACATAACAAACATCCATGCCTACGTGGGATTCAAACCCACAGCCTGTTGGCTGGGAAGCGGATATGTTAACCACTCGGCCAGCCAGGCCAGCTGAGGTTTAGGCTTAGTTTTTAACAAATTCCCTCACTGGATTAAAGAAGAAACAGACACCTAACCACATTACACTTTTTTGAAGTGTAATGTGGTTAGATGACATTACACTTTGTCTTCAAAATATGAAGACAAAGTGTAATATGGCCAGATTTGATGCAAAGAAAAATAATCCAAAAAAGTTATTGGTTTTAATGCTGCTAACATGAGCTCAAATTTCTCAGAGCAGAATCATGCAGTAAAAATTCAAGAGGTTCAAAATTCACTATGGCATGTGAGTGAGAGGCAGGCTAAGAAAAATAGAACTATTTATTATTATTTAGGCCTCTAAGGAACCAAAAGACTCATTGCAGGACCTTCCTAGGAAACAAGTCTATCAAGACAATGTGGGAGGTCCCTCCTAGGAAACACAAAGTCTATCATATCACTCCTTAAACTCATTGACCGTTCTCACTCTCACCACTCCATCAGGCAATGCATTCCAAGGTTCAACCACCCTCCATTCAAAGAAACCACTCCTCACAGTTTCCTTTTGTAACTTCCAGGGATGACCCCTTGTCATCACTCCTTCCTGCTGTTCAACCAAGCGAAAGAACTCCCCAGTGTCAACCCTGTAACCACCTCTCAACAGTCTCAATCATATCACCTCTCATTCTATCCACCAAATTCTGCAGTCCACATTCCCTCAGCTGATCCTCATAACTAAAATCGTACAGTCCTGAAACAGTCTTTTTTTATTCACCTCTGTACCCTTTCCAGTCAATTTATCCCCTTCAAATCCTGGGGACCAAATCTGAGAACAATAGTCTAAGTGTGGTCTGATCAGGGTCTTATACAACGGAATAATAACTGTTTTATCTCTGCAGGTCAGCGTCCTTCTCATTATTGCAGCAATTCTCTGTGTTACCTTCACCACCTTTGCAATATGTCCCCTAAATTTCAGGTTTTTCTATCAATCATCAACCCCAGACCTCGTCTCCCCCTACTTCCTCAAATAGAGTATGTAGCATCCCATCGATGTGTCTCAAACCTTAATACCTTACATTTTGCTGCATTAAACTGATTCCCTCATTCATTTGCCCATCTGTCTAGCTTATTCAAATCTTCTTGCATGACTACCACATCTGCACTATTACTAATAACCCTTCCCAGCTTCACATCATCTGCAAACAACTAAATATCTTCTTGCAATCCACTGATAATGTCATTGATATAAAGGTTAAACAATATAAGTCCCAGTACTGAGCCTGTGGGACCCCATTTGCCAAGAAAATGGCAGTATATGCCTTTCCATCATCTACTGCTCTTGTAACTTTATTATAAAAGGCTAGCATATTACTAAAACAAGAGCGCCCCCTCACAAATCAATGTTGACTCACAGATAACATTATCCTCATTTGCCCAATGTTGTATACAATCCCAAACTAATTTCTTAACTACTAATGACACACAAACTGGCCTATAATTAGACACTTCCAGTCTGCTACCGCCTTTATGCAACGGCACTACCTTCCTTCCTTCCATTCCCTGGGCACCTTTCCTGTAGCCAGACTTTCATTGAAAAGCCAGGTCAAAGGAGCTGTCAGTTCCTTAGCACATTCTCTCAAAACACCATCCAGTATTAAAATTTACTCCTCCAGGATGAAATACACCAATACTTGATTGTTCATTGAACAATTCTACTATGTCTTCTGCATCAGTTCCCATTCCCCTATTCCCATTTTTATCCCACAATGTCATTCTTTCACAATTATTTCTCCTCCTACTGGCCACAGGGTAAAAAATTCCCTAAGAGTTTCTTTGGATCTTAGAATCTCTTCTCATATTCCAGTTTCATCTTCCTTACCATACTAGTCTCTTATATTCTTCATGCATCTGCTCTTCACCTGTCTCCTTATATCTCTTCCATAGCCTCTTGTTCACATGCAGCTCCTGTTTAATATTGTTTGTCATCCACTTTACACCAAATTATGTCCTCTTCACTTGTTAAATACAGCTTACTATTGTTGCTAACAAATATTCCTTCACAATTTCCCAAGCAATGATGATATCCTGGACTATTTGTTCTTTTATGAAAAAAAATTGTACGCAGACACACAAAACTGAGCAATGCATTGAAATACAATTGTTTAATAAACAACGAATTTTCAATAAAAATGATTTTTTAATAATAATATAAAGCTTTTCCATTACTATTTCATATATATATATATTTTTTTTCTTATGATCAGTAATTGAAGAAATATTAAAAACTCCACAGGAAAAAAATACATATATATATATACACCATCCACTGCATCAATGCTAGATATACCAAACATAGGGCCATCAGTGTGTGAAATTAAATGCATTCGACAAATTGATTTTAATTAAATTACTTTTTTAGAATTGACTTTTCAATAGTAATTTCAAGAAATGCGAGTCCGTTATTATTACTTGAATTTGTTTCTTTAAAAATCACCTAACAAAATATCGTAATGATATCTGTTTCTGATATGTTGTTTACTTTCATTGCTGGTATTAGTGCTACCCCACAGAGTTAGTTAAGATATAGAAATTGCGAGTCAGCTAACAGAGAAATTTAAGAAGGGGGGAAATGCAATAGCGCTACAAAACCGGCCCTTCACAAGGTAGCTATAAGTTAGCATTTACGCATATTACGAGTCCTAGGCGCATTTTTCCTGTTGGTTCACCTAACTGCGTTAAAAATATTAATACATTTTTGCAAGAACTATCAAATTCTTATTTTGCAACAACTATAATTAGCTACCGCACGTATTTCTACAAACGAATCCAAAAAAATTAGTAGATATTTTATCAATATAGGTCATTTTGACGTTATCTTACATACAAGTAAATAATTTGCAAAAAAAAAAAAAAAAAAAAAAAAAAATCGATAGAACCGTACTGTTGTAGTTAACGGGCATGCAGAAACCAATTCATTCATAAACCAATACCAAATTGAAGGAACTACATATTCAAATAATATGACATGCAGAAATTAAAATATAATAAAGAGTACTCTTATTATCTCTTTCTCTCAAGAAAAAGCGAGGAAACATGCTGTCATGGCTGCCTTCTTAATGTAAACGGCTTGTGACACCGGCTTCAAACCGCCATTTCTATGTTGCTTTAAATATGCCGCAAAATCGTATTACCATAGCTTTAGCGAATGAGCAATACTTAATCTACAGATAAGTTTGCAATATTCAGGAGTTTTTAACCAAATCAATGTTACTATGTATATATAATCATAAAGTGGTACATAATATATAACAGAATATAATAAACCAACACTTACATCTGCTGCACCCATGACTTTAGTTGCTTCTGAACTCAACGTGTCCACTCAACAAAGAAGTGTATCACGTGATCCTTCGAACGATACGTATTGTGTTCACAACTATTTTATTATTAAAAATATAAATCTGCACTAATTCAAAATATTTCTATCACAAAAATTCTCAAACTATTTTTAAACTATAAAATAAGTTTAAATTATGAGCTATGTCGAAACAGTTAGAAATAAATTAAAAAGTACTGTCGAAATACTTTCCCGCCATTTTGTGCTAAATTGCATTTTTTTTTTATATATTTGCTCCTATAGTTTTCTACAGGAATTAGATACTCGGTAATTGAAGTTTAAATTGTATATATTTAACTGAGTTTGAAATTGGAGAAAAGAAAAAGTGTCTTCGGTGGATTATTATACTTTGCTGTGTGAAATATCACAATGTGAGTATATGATATATACATGTGTCAATATAATGTATATAACATAAGCGCATATAGGGATAGCTTCATTTACACCTTCGTGCGTTTATTCTATGATTTGTTGCCTTCTGCGTTAAGAAGTAGAAAAACAGTTTTAACACTGTTTTTCTACCTCTTTTAACCATGTTTTTAAAGATTAAAAAATGTCAGCTATTTCGAACAGCATTGTTCAAGTGATAGTTTATACTGATGTGGCTGACTGTATAAATCGCCTATATTTTCTCCCATCCGATGCGGTACCTTTTCTTCTCTCAAATGCCTTTATTGTAAGACAAGACAATAACTGCAGGAAGGTAGTAAACTTGACTGTTTATTTTATTTCCATCATGTTAGAATAATGTTGGGAACTCAACAATGAGTATTGAATTTCCAACAACACTGATCCCTTGGGAATCAGTCTAGAACTCCTCATGTGCCCACTCAAGCTCCGATCCTAGCATAGAATTTGTATGGTAGTTAGCCTCTGTACAAAACTGCACATGGCAAATCAGTTAACACGTTTGTATTAATTTCACTGTTGGATAAACTTGAATAGCCAAGATGAACTTAGCATTTATTCGTGACATTATCAACCCTTTAAAAGTACTTAATCGTTACTGAGAAAATGCTATATCATAATATAATTAACAAAACCTACTTGACCACAGGTATTATAATGGATTTTATTTTACTTAATTTTTTAATGCCAGCCGTGAACATATTCTAAAATGATAAAAAAAGATATTACAGAATATTGTAGAGTGAGATCATTTTACAAAATATTCAGAGAAACACATTTAAGACATTCTTAATTGAGCATTGACATGCATTGCCACTCTTAGACCTGGGCAGAGGGCAACTTCCCTGGGATCCTGTGGAAGTTGCCTTTCGAGGGCCCTGCATATCAAAAACAAAAAAATATATATTAAAGAGGTAAAAATTGAATTATTCAGAATCAATCTTATGTAAAATAAATTTTACGGAGTAAATATAATAATTTATGAATTAAGTATGTCTTTATTTAATTACTCATTCAAACATCACTGGCCCATCAACAGAACACCAACACCAATATCATATGAAATTTATATGGAATAAGAGAGAAATTAGTCAAAACCCTAAATTAGCTATACACAAGACAGTGTTCAAACCAATTTTAACGTATGGATCTGAGAGCTAGATTAGAAATAAAACACTTGACCAAAGACTATTAGTTCTGATATTAGCTGTCCGTCCTGTTTGGCCAAAGTAGGACAGCTTACAGCTGCAAGGGACATTTCAGAACACAAGGACTACATCCGGTTTCACCAATACAGCCACTCTGGTCTTGCAGACCATGTGCTGGATATCCGCCATAGAATATGGTGGAAGAAGCCACGATAATACACCATAGTAAATTCAAATACGAAAGCCTTTTCGTGGAATCAGCCCCAGCCCTAAGAAACAATCCAAACCTCAACAAATTTGGGTGCATGAGACTACCCCAAATTTGGGAAACCTACATTAGAAGACCTTCAGCCCAATCCCCCAAGAATACCAATATTGCCCGCTAGGGGACACCATCAGGACTTTTAGGAGAAAGAATAGTTTCCTGCTTCGTCCTCATTTACTGTTTGTTGTGATTGTTCACTTATCTTGCTTTTAAGTTCCTGTGAAAATGGCAAAGTGATATTGCCGAAATATTGAAAGTGTATTAAAATTTATGTTAAGGTATATCCTATTATACGCTGTAATTTTCTTAAGCTATTTAGTAAAAATGCATAACCAACGTCTATGCCTTTCCACGAGAATTACGATAATCCATGGGAATGCCATTGCATGTAAGGCCCGCCATTACCGTAAAATGAAGTTAAAGCTATCAAGACAACTGAATCGTCTCGCCTTCCTAAAACGCTGCCGGGATAACCAGATAATCCCAAACTGTGTCAAATTTAAGCACCGTTTCTCTTTGCAAAAGGCTCTTCGTATTTATAACTGTGCCAGCCAACCCCCCCCCCCTCCCTCATAACAAGGATTACTCTAAATCCATCATCATACGCTATATATCCGAGGCACCTTGGAAAAAATTACAAAAATCCTAAAAAAGCATGGCTTAACTTCTTGTTACAGACCATATAAAAAATTGGCATCCCTTATCCGCTCTACTTAAAGCCAAAGTAGAACAGCTTACAGCTGCCCTACTTTGGCCAAACAGGCAGGACAGCTAATAATAGAATTTCAGAATTTCAAGGACTACATCCGGTTTCACCAGTACAGCCACTCTGGTCTTGCAGACCATGCACTGGATACCCGCCATAGAATACGGTGGAAGAAAGCCACGATAATACACCGTAGTAAATTCAAATATGAAAGGATTTTCATCAAATCAGCCTCAGCCCTAAGAAACAATCCAAACTTCAACAAATTTGGGTGCATGAGACTGTCCCAAGTTTGGGAAACCTACATCAGAAGACCTTCAGCCCAATTGCCCAAGAATACCAACATTGCCTGCTATGGGGACACCATGAGGACTTTTAGGAGAAAAAGAATAGCTTCCTGCTTCGTCCTCACTTGTTTTCGTCCTGTTTGTTGTGCTTGCATGCACATGTCTTGCTTTTGAGTTCCTGTGAAAATGGCAACGTGACGTTGCCGGAATATTGGAAGTGTATTAAAATTTATTTTAAGGTATATCCTGGTATACGTTGTAATTACCTTAAGCTATTTAGTAAAAATACATAACCAACGTCTAAGGCTTTTCACGAGAATCAGGAATGTGTGAGCAGAGCTAATTGCAGATGGTATGGTCACTTAAATAGAATGGGAAAGGAAAGATTAGCAGAACAATTCTCTGTTGGGTTGGCAGGAAAAAGACCCAGAGGAACACCAAGTATATTTTTACTGGATTGATATAGTAAAAAGTGTCTTAGAAGACGGAAAAAAGAAATGGAATTCATCCTTCTAAGAGATAATTACTTGAAACAGCATATAACCGAAGGAACTCATGGTGTGTGAGTGTTGGATCTGATCATTGGTCCAGAAGACCTATGCATAAGTATGGTGTCCACGTTACCTCTGATTTTTGAGAGTGGTCATGCAGCAATGACTTGGGAGGCTGTAAAATTTATGGATTTCTCTCTTAAGAAGGGAAGTATATATGGAACTACAGGTTAGGTAATTATAACAAGTTCTGAGGCAGCTTACAGCTGCCCCATGGCATAAAAAATTGCAGGGAAGAGATGTTAGCAGTGCATTGAGAATAATCAGCTGGTTATCAGAGGGAAGCAATATCAGAATGTATTCTCATGGTCAGGAAGATAAATAAGGTAGGTGTTATCTGCAAAAAAAGAAAATGTTATGGAGAGTTTACAAGGTGATCAGTACACTCACGAGCTGTACAAATCTCAGGCTAGAAAGGTTACCAGCATAGTAAGGGAGGTTAAATCAGGTTATGAGAAGACCTTAACCAAGCAGGTTAAAGGAAATTCCAAAGAATGCTTTCACTACATGGCAAGTAAAAGGAAGAATGACTTTGGAAGACCTTAGTGGACTCTGATGGTATCGAGGTGACTGTCTGATGCAATGGTAGAGTTACTAAGTAACTAATTTTCAAGTCTGTCACCCGAATGAGAATATTTCTCTGTCTTCTGTAGCAGTAACTAATATGGAAATGAATTGAAGTTAATAAATCAGGTACGTAGGATGTTGCAAAATTTATATGCAAATACTACTGTTGGTTTGGATGGGATATCAGCTCGGATATTACATGAATGTGCAAAGGAATTGTCAGTGTCCCTTGCTTGGCTATTTCACTTAGATCTGATAAGGTCCCTAGGGAGTGGAAGGAAGGTAAAATAGTTCCTTTGCATAAAGGAGGCTTTTAGACTGCGGTAGAAAATTGCAGGCCAATCGCTATCTTGGGACTGGTGGTAAAAGTATTGGAAAAGTTGGTTAAAGACAGAATTCAGGAATTGGTGGATAACAGTATGATACTTTGTGATGGGGGGGGGGGGGGGAAACTGAGCTTTAACAAAATGTTTTTGTTAAAGGTCAGTCTCTTGCCTTAGTAATTTATTAACTTTTTATAATAGAGTGACAGTTGAGTTGGACAAGGGAAAAGCTACACAGTGATGCTGCTGGATTTGTTTTACATTATGGGAAAATACTAAGGATAGTGATCAGAGCTTACCCCACCTTTACTACGAGTTGCTCCTGTCATGAAAGGTTTGCTTACGCTTGGATCTGCCGAAACTTTTATAGTTTCTATCTATATTCAGCATAAAACTCTCGCAGTTTCTCTGAAACTCTTGTAGTTTCTCTATTTGGCTTTGAAATAATGTTGGATTTAATATCCACTTAATTTGAATAATTTTGGCTTTCTATTTCAGCAGTTTTTCTAAGGCTTTTGAGATATTGGGGTATTTGTTAGTGAAAAAGTCTATAATTATATGGACTTTTTCACTAACAGCCGAAAAGTCCATATAAAGATTTCCCTTATTAGGATGCACTGCATACAAATATTTGGAGGAAGGAAATGGAAGATGAAAATTACATGTATTATACAATTTGTAATTCTTATTGTATGCACTAGGTTACTTGTGACAGTAGTACTCAGTAGGAAAATAAATTAGAAATTATGATTCAGGTTATGTGAATTTCATTGTCTCATGCGACACCACCACCACACTTCTTATTGAAGGCATGTAGCAGCTTAGAAAAAAAGTCTGTTTGGTCTCTAGAATGTTTCCAGACTATGTAAAAATAACAAAAATACAAATAAATAAATAAAGTTAATAAAAGATGGGGGAAAAAATCCTTGATTCACTACCAGTTAATCACATTAAAAAAAAAAAAAAAATATATATATATATATATATATATATATAGCAGGGTTTTTTCCTCCCGGAAACTCGGGTTTTTCATCCCACATATAGAAAATCTGCCCTTCAGAACACACACACAATTTACAGACAAAAAATATTAGCTGTGGTGGTAGGCAGTAGATGGCGCTGATGTAGGTGATTGGTAGTAGAGGTTCGGTATAGTGGTGGAGACGGAGAGTTGTTCAATAGGTGTCCTCCCACGATGAGTCTTCAGACTCCTTGGAGGTGTCACGAATAATAATAATAATAATATATATATATATATTTAACTGGTAGTGATAGAAAGGGAGATTTAGTGGATAGTTAGGATTGTCTGGTATTCTAATGTGCACGAAAGTTATATCATTTGGAAAAATAAGAGGCCCACTATTTATACATAAAATTTGGGAACGTGACTTCACTATTAGAAAAAATATGTTGAAGAAAGTCAGTTAGTGGTTGTTGTTGTTGTTGTCGAGTCCATTGAAGAGCTTCTAGATATGACCATGAATCTGTAGAACTGCTTTGAGAATCTGTCGAATTTTGGTGGAGTAGAGCTTTTCTCTAGGGTTATTGTCAATTTTCTGTAGAGCAGCAGTAATTTCTGGACAAGAATAAATGTGGACAGATGTTAGTTCAACTCCTAGACAGTTTTTGCATGTTTCATGGCTCCTGCTACCGTCTGACTGAATTTTCATTCCTTTAAAATGTTCCGTTCTTAATCTGGTGAAGATTGTAGTTATTTCTCTATTTTCATTAATTTCACTGATTTCATTCTTCTTCTTGATAGTTTGTTTTACCAATCTATTTTGGCGACAGAGTTAGCATCATTTAGTGATAGTGAGTGTAATTTTTGAGGTATCTTGCTTCTTTGGCTAGTCTGTCTGCTCTTTCGTTGCCTTCAATATTTACATGGGCTGGTATTATCCATTGCAGCGTGCGGTTCTTATTTTTCAAATTTAAGGTTGTTAGTAGTTCATGAATTTTCCATTTTTAATGCCTCAAGTGTATTTTGAGTCGCTGTAGATGATTATTCCTTGTGCAATGTTTATTACTGGATTTGAAAAAAAAATAGAATTTGAGAGCTGCTTGTATGGCTGTTAATTCACAAGTGAAGTTTGAAGCTATTTCGCCAGCTGTGGTTTTGATTTGCATTTGCTTGCCTTTAGTTAGAGTTAGGAAAATCCCTGAACCTCCTTGGTTGAGTGCTTCATCAGATGATCCATCAGTGTAGGCAATGACATGGTTTGGATTATTTAAGTGATGTATAGTGTCAAGTCGTTTTCTTTTATTTTATTGCTGTGAATCCTTTTTTTGAACAAGCTTTAAGGAGATTAAAGTTTATCATTGTGTTTTTCGGTAGAATAGTGGAAAAGAATGGCTCTTTGCTTATTTCAATGGATCGGTGCTTTAAGCCAATCTGTTTTCTAATTTCTTGATCATATTGTAACGTACATGATCTGTTTAGTCTAGATTTTCTTGTCCAGGCATCGAAAGTCCTGAGTGAGTGTGATCCTGTTAGTGACTCCTTATTTGTGGATGAGACTGCACCTATAATAATTTTTGCTGCTCTTGATTGTACTCTGTCAAGTTTTTTCTTTTGAGCTAATAGAAGCTGGAGCCCAGATTGATGAGGCATATTCCATAGTGGGTCGTATGAGTGCCGTATATGTAGTTTTGAGTGTCTTCGGTTTTGCACCTCACTTCGTTCCACGAAGCCTTTTGATGATATTAAGCTTTTTAAGAGCTTTATTAGATAGATTTGTAATATGAGTTGTAAATCTCAAAATACTTAGGTTAGGCCTAAGTATTTTGGAGATTCTGTTTTTTCTATTTTGGTAATATATATTTTGATTTGAGGGTTGTAATTGTGTCTATTTTTTCTATCAGTGGAAAAGATAATCTGTTTTGTTTTTTATGGGTTTATCTGTTGTAAGTTCCTTTTGCCCATTTTTCTAAGCCTTTTATTGAATTATTTAGAACTTTTTCACATTGTTGAGGATTACTGCTTGTGTGCAGATTGCTATTTTTGTGTCATTTATTATGTGAGGATGGATATTGTTCATATAGATGAGAAATAGGAGTGGACTTAAAACAGAACCTTGTGGAACTCTAACCCAAGTTTGCATGTTGGAATAAATTCCATTAACTTTTACTTTCATTTTTCTTCCTTTCATGAAATCTGAAATCCAATTTAATGCATTCCCCCTTATTCTAGTATCGTATACAATTTTTATTAACTTTTGTCTCAAGACGTGATTGTGGGCAGCTGTGAGATCCAAGAATATTGCTGTTGTCTTCTTTGGCGGTTTTTCTTGAAAGCCATCTATGACTGATTGGCGAAGATAAAATAATTGATCTTCTGTACTGTATGCAGTTTGGTAGAAGTTGATCTTGTTATTTTCTAAGAGCCAATTCATAAGTCTGGTATGTATTATTCTTTCGTTTAGTTTACAGAGAGTGTGCTAGTCAAAGCTATTGGACTGTAGCTGTTACAGTCACTAGGGTTTTTGTTAGGTTTTAGTAAGGGTATAATGACTGATGTTTTCCAGATTTTTGGTAGTTTTCCTGCATTCCAAGAGGTATTAAATATCTTCAGAAGGCAGTTTTTGGCTATTTTTCCCCATGTTTTTAATTACATGTCCAAAGGTAAGATCAATTCCAAGTGATTTGTCAGGGTCAGTTTGACTAATTGCTGTTTCTATTTCTGTCATTGTGAGGTCTGAGTAAAGATCTCGTCAGAGGGATAGGTTCTGGATTATATTAGCAGTTGTTTTGCAATTTTCCTGCACTTTTTGCCTTCTTTGTTGTATTGCAGCTTGCTTGCATTAGAGTAATGTTTGGCTAGTAAATTTGCCATCTGTTTGTTTGTTGCTGCTGTATTGGTTCCTGAGGAGACTGTGTTTGAAGAGTGATCAGTATCCGGAAGTGTTGCATTGTTTAATAGTCTGATGATGTTCCAGTGTTGTGAGTCTTTACTTGGGTCTAGTCTATTGCAGTGTTCTTCCCACTTTTTTTGTTTGCACTTAGTTCATCAATGTTTTGAGTTAATTCTATTAACTTCTTTCTGTTGTCTTCTGTATTATTTTGTTTTAACTGTTCATTGATAATATCTCTTTCAGTGATCATAGCACTGATATTGTGATCTTTCTAAAATGGAACCCGATTGTTTTTCCTGTGACCTCTGGGAATTAAATTTTTTGCAGCTTTCTATATGTTGTTAGTTAGTTCTAGTAGTTGCTGATCAAGTTCTTTACTTGTGGGTATGCCAGTGCAATAGGTTTCTAATAGTTGTGTGTATTTAGGCCAATTTGCTTTTCTGAAATTCCAAGATCTCTTTGTCTGTGGTTTTTGGTTTAGCTGCAAATTAATCGTTATGATAATAGGTCTGTGATCACTGATGCCATTCTTTAATATTTTCCACTGGGTAAGACTCACAGTTTCATAATCTACTGCTGTGATGTCTAATGCTGATACTGTGCCTGTTGTTTATGATCTCAAGGTTTAGATCATCAATTATGTCTTCCATGAAGAGCGTCTGTTATGATCACAGTTTGTGGTTGATCTTATGATAAGATAAAGGCAGTAAATTACTTTTACTCATAATTCTAGCTCATCTTTTGTATATGTAAGATTGACACCTTTCAAACACTGGTCAAAAACAAAGCAAACATTGTTAATATTTGCTTGGTTTATAATTGAAACTCAGATATCAGTCTTAAATTGAACTGAATTCTATTGAGAAGTAATTTTTCTACATATAGTACAGGAAGGGGGGGGAAATATGTGTGTGGTTATATTTCATCTCTTTTTCTCAATGAATGATACATACAAATGAATTTGAAAGAATTTGGTGAAGAGATGGTCAAAAAGAGGATTCTATGTGGACGGATTCTTATAAAATGAAAGTATTGCAATAAATCTATTAAACATATATATACACATGAAGTCATAGGAAATTATCACTCCCCCCCTCTGTGAGACAAGATGTGAAGTCCTCCATTATTATAGAGGACTTCAACTGTTGGATGAAGCAAAAATGAAGAGCGAGAAAGTGGAGTTATAAGTCTCCTGCCACACTATGATAGATGCAAATTGAGGAGGAGGGCATTGATAGCAAACAAATCAATATGCAGCTTATGTACCTGTTGTTTATGATCTCGAGGTTTAGATCATCAATTATGTCTTCCTGTGAAGGAAGACATAATTGATTATCTAAACATTGATGATCAGGCAGAAGGGATGATGTAGGATTTGTAGACCTATGGTCTAAGTTTGATGGAAAGAAGGATTTGTATAATGCTAACAGAATGCATCTGAATGGTTTTAGTGTTAGGTGTCCAGAGACAGAGCTTTGTTAACTGAGCATGCTGAAATGCAAAGTCAGGAAAACTTGAGCAATTAGGGTGGATGCAGGTGAGTGTGCGTGAAGGCACCATTGAGACAAATGAGCATAAAAATGACCAACAAGTTCATAATCTAGTCTCTCAAGCAAAAATATTGCATAGGGTAGTCAGTTCAGAAAGTAAAGGTGGTTATGGGCCTGAAGGGATGCTGCAGTTACTAATGCCATCAGTATCAGGAACAAGAGGAAGGAGTTTTTTGTTATTGGTTAGTGTGATCTCGCCAAAAGTTATAGGCATTAGTAAGACTTGGCTAACAGCAGATGATGTAGTTACAGGAATAGAATCAAGGATTTAGTATTTTCAGGTAAGATGGGTTGTGGAGTGGAGTACTGCTGATGATGGCATATGAATTGCAGCCAAAAAGAATAGGAGATAGGCATGGGTAGGTGCTACTCATTTGAAACAGTCTGGTGTGAGATCAAGGCCAATAAGACAAAATGTATGGCTGGTTGCTGTTATAGGCAGGGAGTTCCAGGGATGATCTGGAAGACGTATCAGCAAATTAGTACAATGAGCAGGTCAAGTGATTATTATGGAGGACTTCAACTGTGGAGATATACATTGGATGGAAAAAATATCGCATGGCTAAAAAGAAATGGAATTTATACACCTACTTGGAAATCATTACTTGAGGCAGTGTATGATGTAGAGCCTTGTTCTTCAACCTGTGGTCTGCGGACCGGTGCCGGTCCGCCAAAAATTTCTGCCCAATCATGTAGCAGCTACATGATTCTGGCACTACATTGTTGCAGGGCGA